>NC_138310.1:79384983-79674983 GCF_965601325.2 Salmo salar
TCTCTACTTCTCTCCCTCCATCTACCTCCTTCTCTCCATCTCTCTCTCTCCCTCCCTCCATCTCAATCTACCTCCCTCCCTCCATCTCTCTATCTTCGTTGCACTACATTCCTCCCTCCCTCCGTCTCTCTCTACCTCCCCCTCAATCTCTCTCTACACTTCTCCCTCCATCTCTCTCTGCCTCCCTCGCTCTACCTTTCTCCCTCTTCATCCCTCCCTCCATCTCCCTCCCTCCCTTCATCTCTCTACATCCCCCCTCCATCGCTCTCTACCTCCCACCCTCCATCTCTCTATACCTTCCAACCTCCCTCTACCTCACTCCCTCCATCTCCCTCTACCTCACTCCCTCATCTACCTCTCTCCCTCCCTCCATCTCCCTCTACCTTCCTCCATCTACTTCTACCTCCTTCTGTCTGTCTACCTCCCTCCCACCATGTCTCTCTACCTCCCTCCCACCATGTCTCTCTACCTCCCTCTCTCCATGTCTCTCTACCTCCCTCTCTCCATCTCTCTCTACCTCCCTCTCTCCATGTCTCTCTACCTCCCTCTCTCCATGTCTCTCTACCTCCCCCCCTCCATCTCTCTCTACCTCCCTCTCTCCATGTCTCTCTACCTCCCTCTCTCCATCTCTCTCTACCTCCCTCTCTCCATCTCTCTCTACCTCCCTCTCTCCATCTCTCTCTACCTCCCTCTCTCCATGTCTCTCTACCTCCCTCTCTCCATCTCTCTCTACCTCCCTCTCTCCATGTCTCTCTACCTCCCTCTCTCCATGTCTCTCTACCTCCCTCTCTCCATCTCTCTCTACCTCCCTCTCTCCATGTCTCTCTACCTCCCTCTCTCCATGTCTCTCTACCTCCCTCTCTCCATGTCTCTCTACCTCCCTCTCTCCATGTCTCTCTACCTCCCTCTCTCCATGTCTCTCTACCTCCCTCTCTCCATCTCTCTCTACCTCCCTCCCTCTCTCCATCTCTCTCTACCTCCCTCTCTCCATGTCTCTCTACCTCCCTCTCTCCATCTCTCTCTACCTCCCTCTCTCCATGTCTCTCTACTTCCCTCTCTCCATGTCTCTCTACCTCCCTCTCTCCATGTCTCTCTACCTCCCTCTCTCCATGTCTCTCTACCTCCCTCTCTCCATGTCTCTCTACCTCCCTCTCTCCATGTCTCTCTACCTCCCTCTCTCCATGTCTCTCTACCTCCCTCCCTCCATCTCTCTCTACCTCCCTCTCTCCATGTCTCTCTACCTCCCTCTCTCCATGTCTCTCTACCTCCCTCTCTCCATCTCTCTCTACCTCCCTCTCTCCATGTCTCTCTACCTCCCTCTCTCCATGTCTCTCTACCTCCCTCTCTCCATGTCTCTCTACCTCCCTCTCTCCATGTCTCTCTACCTCCCTCTCTGCATGTCTCTCTACCTCCCTCTCTCCATGTCTCTCTACCTCCCTCTCTCCATGTCTCTCTACCTCCCTCTCTCCATCTCTCTCTACCTCCCTCTCTCCATCTCTCTCTACCTCCCTCTCTCCATGTCTCTCTACCTCCCTCTCTCCATGTCTCTCTACCTCCCTCTCTCCATGTCTCTCTACCTCCCTCCCTCCATCTCTCTCTACCTCCCTCTCTCCATCTCTCTCTACCTCCCTCTCTCCATCTCTCTCTACCTCCCTCTCTCCATGTCTCTCTACCTCCCTCTCTCCATGTCTCTCTACCTCCCTCTCTCCATCTCTCTCTACCTCCCTCTCTCCATGTCTCTCTACCTCCCTCTCTCCATGTCTCTCTACCTCCCTCTCTCCATGTCTCTCTACCTCCCCCCCTCCATCTCTCTCTACCTCCCTCTCTCCATGTCTCTCTACCTCCCTCTCTCCATGTCTCTCTACCTCCCTCCCTCCATCTCTCTCTACCTCCCTCTCTCCATGTCTCTCTACCTCCCTCTCTCCATGTCTCTCTACCTCCCTCTCTCCATCTCTCTCTACCTCCCTCTCTCCATGTCTCTCTACCTCCCTCTCTCCATGTCTCTCTACCTCCCTCTCTCCATGTCTCTCTACCTCCCTCTCTCCATGTCTCTCTACCTCCCTCTCTCCATGTCTCTCTACCTCCCTCTCTCCATGTCTCTCTACCTCCCTCTCTCCATGTCTCTCTACCTCCCTCTCTCCATGTCTCTCTACCTCCCTCTCTCCATGTCTCTCTACCTCCCTCTCTCCATGTCTCTCTACCTCCCTCTCTCCATGTCTCTCTACCTCCCTCTCTCCATGTCTCTCTACCTCCCTCTCTCCATGTCTCTCTACCTCCCTCTCTCCATGTCTCTCTACCTCCCCCCCTCCATCTCTCTCTACCTCCCTCTCTCCATCTCTCTCTACCTCCCTCTCTCCATGTCTCTCTACCTCCCTCTCTCCATGTCTCTCTACCTCCCTCCCTCCATGTCTCTCTACCTCCCTCTCTCCATGTCTCTCTACCTCCCTCTCTCCATGTCTCTCTACCTCCCTCTCTCCATGTCTCTCTACCTCCCTCTCTCCATGTCTCTCTACCTCCCTCTCTCCATGTCTCTCTACCTCCCTCTCTCATGTCTCTCTACCTCCCTCTCTCCATGTCTCTCTACCTCCCTCTCTCCATCTCTCTCTACCTCCCTCTCTCCATGTCTCTCTACCTCCCTCCCTCCCTCCATCTCTCTCTACCTCCCTCTCTCCATCTCTCTCTACCTCCCTCTCTCCATGTCTCTCTACCTCCCTCCCTCCATCTCTCTCTACCTCGCTCCCTCCATCTCTCTCTACCCCCCTCTCTCCATCGCTGTCTCAGCCGTGACATGCCTGTAAATGTCAGCATGCTCTTCACCATACCCTCATTACCTAACCCACCTGTGTGTGTGTGTGTGTGTGTGTGTGTGTGTGTGTGTGTGTGTGTGTGTGTGTGTGTGTGTGTGTGTGTGTGTGTGTGTGTGTGTGTGTGTGTGTGTGTGTGTGTGTGTGTGTGTGTGTGGTTTGTCGTTTTTTGTGTGTTGTCCAGCCTGTTGTGTTCTCTCTGTTTGTTATGCATCAGGGTTGACTGATCAGTCAGAAAAACAGCAGCTGTGTGTGTGTATGTGCTCTAAAGCTGACTCAAGATCAGTGTTCTGCTCTGCTTGTCCTTCACAGTAAATAACTCCCTACAGCCCAGCCATGGCACTCCAGCTGTGTTCGTTTACTTTGATGTTGTGGTTGTGTTGTCCTTATGTTGTCCTGAGGTTGTGGTTGTGTTGTCCTTACGGTGTCCTGAGGTTGTGGTTGTGTTGTCCTTACGGTGTCCTGAGGTTGTTGTTGTGTTGTCCTTATGTTGTCCTGAGGTTGTTGTTGTGTTGTCCTTATGTTGTCCTGAGGTTGTGGTTGTGTTGTCCTTACGGTGACCTGAGGTTGTGGTTGTGTTGTCCTTATGTTGTCCTGAGGTTGTTGTTGTGTTGTCCTTATGTTGTCCTGAGGTTGTTGTTGTGTTGTCCTGAGGTTGTGGTTGTGTTGTCCTTACGGTGTCCTGAGGTTGTTGTTGTGTTGTCCTTACGTTGTCCTGAGGTTGTTGTTGTGTTGTCCTTATGTTGTCCTGAGGTTGTGGTTGTGTTGTCCTTACGGTGTCCTGAGGTTGTGGTTGTGTTGTCCTTACGTTGTCCTGAGGTTGTTGTTGTGTTGTCCTTACGTTGTCCTGAGGTTGTGGTTGTGTTGTCCTTACGGTGTCCTGTGGTTGTGTTGTCCTTATGTTGTCCTGAGGTTGTTGTTGTGTTGTCCTTATGTTGTCCTGAGGTTGTGGTTGTGTTGTCCTTACGTTGTCCTGAGGTTGTGGTTGTGTTGTCCTTACAGTGACCTGAGGTTGTTGTTGTGTTGTCCTTATGTTGTCCTGAGGTTGTGGTTGTGTTGTCCTCACGGTGTCCTGAGGTTGTGGTTGTGTTGTTCTTACGTTGTCCTGAGGTTGTTGTTGTGTTGCCCTTACGTTGTCCTGAGGTTGTGGTTGTGTTGCCCTTACGTTGTCCTGAGGTTGTGGTTGTGTTGTCCTTACGGTGTCCTGAGGTTGTTGTTGTGTTGTCCTTATGTTGTCCTGAGGTTGTGGTTGTGTTGTCCTTATGTTGTCCTGAGGTTGTGGTTGTTGTCCTCACGGTGTCCTGAGATTGTGGTTGTGTTGTTCTTACGTTGTCCTGAGGTTGTTGTTGTGTTGTCCTTACGTTGTCCTGAGGTTGTGGTTGTGTTGCCCTTACGTTGTCCTGAGGTTGTGGTTGTGTTGTCCTTACGGTGTCCTGAGGTTGTTGTTGTGTTGTCCTTATGTTGTCCTGAGGTTGTTGTTGTGTTGTCCTCACGGTGTCCTGAGATTGTGGTTGTGTTGTTCTTACGTTGCCCTGAGGTTTGTGGTTGTGTTGTCCTTATGTTGTCCTGAGGTTGTGGTTGTGTTGTCCTTACGGTGTCCTGAGGTTGGTGTGTTGTCCTTATGTTGTCCTGAGGTTGTGGTTGTGTTGTCCTTACGTTGTCCTGATGTTCTGGTGGTGCTGTGTTCTAGGTGTGCGGTTCTGTGAGCTGAGGGAGCGTTTCGGGGAGGAGTTCTTCGGTCTGTGTTTCGAGGAGAATGAGCGGGTTCTAAGAGCGGTGGGAGGGAACCTGCAGGACTTCTTTAACGGCTTTGACGCCATCTTAGAACACATCAGAACCTCGACCGGACGCCGCGCCTCTTCAGAGAGCCCCTCCTTTCAATGCAAAGACCCTCACGAGGAGGAGAGAGGAGGAGGAGGAGGAAGGGAGAGGGTGGGAGGAAAGCTTCTCCTCCTCCACTGCTTTAACCCCGCCCCTGTCGTGGGATTGGCTATGCCTGGTCTGATCCGAGCCGTCGCACGCCGAATCTTCCACTCCCAAGTTGTGGTGAAGGAAGCCGCTCCCCTAGCGCCCTTGTTGCCCAATGAGGACGCAGAACATTCAGGAGGAGACTCCCCCCCTACACCGACCCCCTCTCCTTCCGCGTCTCCATCACCCCCTTCCCCGTCTGCCCCTGTCTGCCTCTCCTTCCTCATCAGAGAAACCTCACCCTCCCCTCCCTACATCCCTCCCTCCTCTGTCACTCTTCCAACAGAGACCTCCAAGCAGACCCTCCCGCCCCTCTCCCTCTCCCCCACTGACCTGCGTATCGGTCCAGCAACATTCTGCAGGGCCTTCCCCTTCCACCTGGTGTTAGGCCCCAGCATGGAGCTGCTGCAGCTAGGGGAAGGTCTGAGAAGGCAGGCACGGATCGAGCCTCACCGGACCCTCTCCTTCAGGGACTGCTTTGAGATTATCTCCCCCAGGATCCCGCCCACCTTCCAGGCCATATTGCTGCGCCTGGCCTCCCCTTTCACCATCCGCACCCGGCCAGACTGCTCCCAGTCAGGCACCAAGGAGAAGGTATTTATGTACTGTGTGTGTGTGTGTGTGTGTGTGTGTGTGTGTGTGTGTGTGTGTGTGTGTGTGTGTGTGTGTGGGCGCATCAGAAAAAGAGGCTAAAATGGTCCTGTTGTATAACATCCTCTATCTACAGTCTCCCCTGTCAGCAAGCTACACACACTGCTCTCTCCGTCCTCTATCTACAGTCTCCCCTGTCAGCAAGCTACACACACTGCTCTCTCCGTCCTCTATCTACAGTCTCCCCTGTCAGCAAGCTACACACACTGCTCTCTCCGTCCTCTATCTACAGTCTCCCCTGTCAGCAAGCTACACACACTGCTCTCTCCGTCCTCTATCTACAGTCTCCCCTGTCAGCAAGCTACACACACTGCTCTCTCCGTCCTCTATCTACAGTCTCCCCTGTCAGCAAGCTACACACACTGCTCTCTCCGTCCTCTATCTACAGTCTCCCCTGTCAGCAAGCTACACACACTGCTCTCTCCGTCCTCTATCTACAGTCTCCCCTGTCAGCAAGCTACACACACTGCTCTCTCCGTCCTCTATCTACAGTCTCCCCTGTCAGCAAGCTACACACACTGCTCTCTCCGTCCTCTATCTACAGTCTCCCCTGTCAGCAAGCTACACACACTGCTCTCTCCGTCCTCTATCTACAGTCTCCCCTGTCAGCAAGCTACACACACTGCTCTCTCCATCCTCTATCTACAGTCTCCCATGTCAGCAAGCTACACACACTGCTCTCTCCATCCTCTATCTACAGTCTCCCCTGTCAGCAAGCTACGCACACTGCTCTCTCCGTCCTCTATCTACAGTCTCCCCTGTCAGCAAGCTACGCACACTGCTCTCTCCGTCCTCTATCTACAGTCTCCCCTGTCAGCAAGCTACACACACTGCTCTCTCCATCCTCTATCTACACTCTCCCCTGTCAGCAAGCTACACACACTGCTCTCTCCATCCTCTATCTACAGTCTCCCCTGTCAGCAAGCTACACACACTGCTCTCTCCGTCCTCTATCTACAGTCTCCCCTGTCAGCAAGCTACACACACTGCTCTCTCCGTCCTCTATCTACAGTCTCCCCTGTCAGCAAGCTACACACACTGCTCTCTCCGTCCTCTATCTACAGTCTCCCCTGTCAGCAAGCTACACACACTGCTCTCTCCGTCCTCTATCTACAGTCTCCCCTGTCAGCAAGCTACACACACTGCTCTCTCCGTCCTCTATCTACAGTCTCCCCTGTCAGCAAGCTACACACACTGCTCTCTCCGTCCTCTATCTACAGTCTCCCCTGTCAGCAAGCTACACACACTGCTCTCTCGGTCCTCTATCTACAGTCTCCCCTGTCAGCAAGCTACACACACTGCTCTCTCGGTCCTCTATCTACAGTCTCCCCTGTCAGCAAGCTACACACACTGCTCTCTCCGTCCTCTATCTACAGTCTCCCCTGTCAGCAAGCTACACACACTGCTCTCTCCGTCCTCTATCTACAGTCTCCCCTGTCAGCAAGCTACACACACTGCTCTCTCCGTCCTCTATCTACAGTCTCCCCTGTCAGCAAGCTACACACACTGCTCTCTCCATCCTCTATCTACAGTCTCCCATGTCAGCAAGCTACACACACTGCTCTCTCCATCCTCTATCTACAGTCTCCCCTGTCAGCAAGCTACGCACACTGCTCTCTCCGTCCTCTATCTACAGTCTCCCCTGTCAGCAAGCTACGCACACTGCTCTCTCCGTCCTCTATCTACAGTCTCCCCTGTCAGCAAGCTACACACACTGCTCTCTCCATCCTCTATCTACACTCTCCCCTGTCAGCAAGCTACACACACTGCTCTCTCCATCCTCTATCTACAGTCTCCCCTGTCAGCAAGCTACACACACTGCTCTCTCCGTCCTCTATCTACAGTCTCCCCTGTCAGCAAGCTACACACACTGCTCTCTCCATCCTCTATCTACAGTCTCCCCTGTCAGCAAGCTACACACACTGTTCTCTCCATCCTCTATCTACAGTCTCCCCTGTCAGCAAGCTACACACACTGCTCTCTCCGTCCTCTATCTACAGTCTCCCCTGTCAGCAAGCTACACACACTGCTCTCTCCATCCTCTATCTACAGTCTCCCCTGTCAGCAAGCTACACACACTGCTCTCTCCATCCTCTATCTACAGTCTCCCCTGTCAGCAAGCTACACACACTGCTCTCTCCGTCCTCTATCTACAGTCTCCCCTGTCAGCAAGCTACACACACTGCTCTCTCCATCCTCTATCTACAGTCTCCCCTGTCAACAAGCTACACACACTGCTCTCTCCATCCTCTATCTACAGTCTCCCCTGTCAGCAAGCTACACACACTGCTCTCTCCATCCTCTATCTACAGTCTCCCCTGTCAGCAAGCTACACACACTGTTCTCTCCATCCGCTATCTACAGTCTCCCCTGTCAGCAAGCTACACACACTGCTCTCTCCGTCCTCTATCTACAGTCTCCCCTGTCAGCAAGCTACACACACTGCTCTCTCCATCCTCTATCTACAGTCTCCCCTGTCAGCAAGCTACACACACTGCTCTCTCCATCCTCTATCTACAGTCTCCCCTGTCAGCAAGCTACACACACTGCTCTCTCCGTCCTCTATCTACAGTCTCCCCTGTCAGCAAGCTGCACACACTGCTCTCTCCGTCCTCTATCTACAGTCTCCCCTGTCAGCAAGCTACACACACTGCTCTCTCCATCCTCTATCTACAGTCTCCCCTGTCAACAAGCTACACACACTGCTCTCTCCATCCTCTATCTACAGTCTCCCCTGTCAGCAAGCTACACACACTGCTCTCTCCATCCTCTATCTACAGTCTCCCCTGTCAGCAAGCTACACACACTGCTCTCTCCATCCTCTATCTACAGTCTCCCCTGTCAGCAAGCTACACACACTGCTCTCTCCATCCTCTATCTACAGTCTCCCCTGTCAGCAAGCTACACACACTGCTCTCTCCGTCCTCTATCTACAGTCTCCCCTGTCAGCAAGCTACACACACTGCTCTCTCCGTCCTCTATCTACAGTCTCCCCTGTCAGCAAGCTACACACACTGCTCTCTCCGTCCTCTATCTACAGTCTCCCCTGTCAGCAAGCTACACACACTGCTCTCTCCGTCCTCTATCTACAGTCTCCCCTGTCAGCAAGCTACACACACTGCTCTCTCCGTCCTCTATCTACAGTCTCCCCTGTCAGCAAGCTACACACACTGCTCTCTCCATCCTCTATCTACAGTCTCCCATGTCAGCAAGCTACACACACTGCTCTCTCCATCCTCTATCTACAGTCTCCCCTGTCAGCAAGCTACGCACACTGCTCTCTCCGTCCTCTATCTACAGTCTCCCCTGTCAGCAAGCTACGCACACTGCTCTCTCCGTCCTCTATCTACAGTCTCCCCTGTCAGCAAGCTACACACACTGCTCTCTCCATCCTCTATCTACACTCTCCCCTGTCAGCAAGCTACACACACTGCTCTCTCCATCCTCTATCTACAGTCTCCCCTGTCAGCAAGCTACACACACTGCTCTCTCCGTCCTCTATCTACAGTCTCCCCTGTCAGCAAGCTACACACACTGCTCTCTCCGTCCTCTATCTACAGTCTCCCCTGTCAGCAAGCTACACACACTGCTCTCTCCGTCCTCTATCTACAGTCTCCCCTGTCAGCAAGCTACACACACTGCTCTCTCCGTCCTCTATCTACAGTCTCCCCTGTCAGCAAGCTACACACACTGCTCTCTCCGTCCTCTATCTACAGTCTCCCCTGTCAGCAAGCTACACACACTGCTCTCTCGGTCCTCTATCTACAGTCTCCCCTGTCAGCAAGCTACACACACTGCTCTCTCGGTCCTCTATCTACAGTCTCCCCTGTCAGCAAGCTACACACACTGCTCTCTCCGTCCTCTATCTACAGTCTCCCCTGTCAGCAAGCTACACACACTGCTCTCTCCGTCCTCTATCTACAGTCTCCCCTGTCAGCAAGCTACACACACTGCTCTCTCCGTCCTCTATCTACAGTCTCCCCTGTCAGCAAGCTACACACACTGCTCTCTCCGTCCTCTATCTACAGTCTCCCCTGTCAGCAAGCTACACACACTGCTCTCTCCATCCTCTATCTACAGTCTCCCATGTCAGCAAGCTACACACACTGCTCTCTCCATCCTCTATCTACAGTCTCCCCTGTCAGCAAGCTACGCACACTGCTCTCTCCGTCCTCTATCTACAGTCTCCCCTGTCAGCAAGCTACGCACACTGCTCTCTCCGTCCTCTATCTACAGTCTCCCCTGTCAGCAAGCTACACACACTGCTCTCTCCATCCTCTATCTACACTCTCCCCTGTCAGCAAGCTACACACACTGCTCTCTCCATCCTCTATCTACAGTCTCCCCTGTCAGCAAGCTACACACACTGCTCTCTCCGTCCTCTATCTACAGTCTCCCCTGTCAGCAAGCTACACACACTGCTCTCTCCATCCTCTATCTACAGTCTCCCCTGTCAGCAAGCTACACACACTGTTCTCTCCATCCTCTATCTACAGTCTCCCCTGTCAGCAAGCTACACACACTGCTCTCTCCGTCCTCTATCTACAGTCTCCCCTGTCAGCAAGCTACACACACTGCTCTCTCCATCCTCTATCTACAGTCTCCCCTGTCAGCAAGCTACACACACTGCTCTCTCCATCCTCTATCTACAGTCTCCCCTGTCAGCAAGCTACACACACTGCTCTCTCCGTCCTCTATCTACAGTCTCCCCTGTCAGCAAGCTACACACACTGCTCTCTCCATCCTCTATCTACAGTCTCCCCTGTCAACAAGCTACACACACTGCTCTCTCCATCCTCTATCTACAGTCTCCCCTGTCAGCAAGCTACACACACTGCTCTCTCCATCCTCTATCTACAGTCTCCCCTGTCAGCAAGCTACACACACTGTTCTCTCCATCCGCTATCTACAGTCTCCCCTGTCAGCAAGCTACACACACTGCTCTCTCCGTCCTCTATCTACAGTCTCCCCTGTCAGCAAGCTACACACACTGCTCTCTCCATCCTCTATCTACAGTCTCCCCTGTCAGCAAGCTACACACACTGCTCTCTCCATCCTCTATCTACAGTCTCCCCTGTCAGCAAGCTACACACACTGCTCTCTCCGTCCTCTATCTACAGTCTCCCCTGTCAGCAAGCTGCACACACTGCTCTCTCCGTCCTCTATCTACAGTCTCCCCTGTCAGCAAGCTACACACACTGCTCTCTCCGTCCTCTATCTACAGTCTCCCCTGTCAGCAAGCTACACACACTGCTCTCTCCATCCTCTATCTACAGTCTCCCCTGTCAGCAAGCTACACACACTGTTCTCTCCATCCTCTATCTACAGTCTCCCCTGTCAGCAAGCTACACACACTGCTCTCTCCGTCCTCTATCTACAGTCTCCCCTGTCAGCAAGCTACACACACTGCTCTCTCCATCCTCTATCTACAGTCTCCCCTGTCAGCAAGCTACACACACTGCTCTCTCCATCCTCTATCTACAGTCTCCCCTGTCAGCAAGCTACACACACTGCTCTCTCCGTCCTCTATCTACAGTCTCCCCTGTCAGCAAGCTACACACACTGCTCTCTCCATCCTCTATCTACAGTCTCCCCTGTCAACAAGCTACACACACTGCTCTCTCCATCCTCTATCTACAGTCTCCCCTGTCAGCAAGCTACACACACTGCTCTCTCCATCCTCTATCTACAGTCTCCCCTGTCAGCAAGCTACACACACTGTTCTCTCCATCCGCTATCTACAGTCTCCCCTGTCAGCAAGCTACACACACTGCTCTCTCCGTCCTCTATCTACAGTCTCCCCTGTCAGCAAGCTACACACACTGCTCTCTCCATCCTCTATCTACAGTCTCCCCTGTCAGCAAGCTACACACACTGCTCTCTCCATCCTCTATCTACAGTCTCCCCTGTCAGCAAGCTACACACACTGCTCTCTCCGTCCTCTATCTACAGTCTCCCCTGTCAGCAAGCTGCACACACTGCTCTCTCCGTCCTCTATCTACAGTCTCCCCTGTCAGCAAGCTACACACACTGCTCTCTCCATCCTCTATCTACAGTCTCCCCTGTCAACAAGCTACACACACTGCTCTCTCCATCCTCTATCTACAGTCTCCCCTGTCAGCAAGCTACACACACTGCTCTCTCCATCCTCTATCTACAGTCTCCCCTGTCAGCAAGCTACACACACTGCTCTCTCCATCCTCTATCTACAGTCTCCCCTGTCAGCAAGCTACACACACTGCTCTCTCCATCCTCTATCTACAGTCTCCCCTGTCAGCAAGCTACACACACTGCTCTCTCCGTCGTCTATCTACAGTCTCCCCTGTCAGCAAGCTACACACACTGCTCTCTCCGTCCTCTATCTACAGTCTCCCCTGTCAGCAAGCTACACACACTGCTCTCTCCATCCTCTATCTACAGTCTCCCCTGTCAGCAAGCTACACACACTGCTCTCTCCATCCTCTATCTACAGTCTCCCCTGTCAGCAAGCTACACACACTGCTCTCTCCATCCTCTATCTACAGTCTCCCCTGTCAGCAAGCTACACACACTGCTCTCTCCATCCTCTATCTACAGTCTCCCCTGTCAGCAAGCTACACACACTGCTCTCTCCGTCCTCTATCTACAGTCTCCCCTGTCAGCAAGCTACACACACTGCTCTCTCCATCCTCTATCTACAGTCTCCCCTGTCAGCAAGCTACACACACTGCTCTCTCCGTCCTCTATCTACAGTCTCCCCTGTCAGAGAGCTACACACACTGCTCTCTCCATCCTCTATCTACAGTCTCCCCTGTCAGCGAGCTACACACACTGCTCTCTCCGTCGTCTATCTACAGTCTCCCCTGTCAGCAAGCTACACACACTGCCCTCTCCGTCGTCTATATACAGTCTCCCCTGTCAGCAAGCTACACACACTGCTCTCTCCATCCTCTATCTACAGTCTCCCCTGTCAGCAAGCTACACACACTGCTCTCTCCGTCCTCTGTCTACAGTCTCCCCTGTCAGCAAGCTACACACACTGCTCTCTCCATCCTCTATCTACAGTCTCCCCTGTCAGCAAGCTACACACACTGCTCTCTCCATCCTCTATCTACAGTCTCCCCTGTCAGCAAGCTACACACACTGCTCTCTCCGTCCTCTATCTACAGTCTCCCCTGTCAGCAAGCTGCACACACTGCTCTCTCCGTCCTCTATCTACAGTCTCCCCTGTCAGCAAGCTACACACACTGCTCTCTCCATCCTCTATCTACAGTCTCCCCTGTCAGCAAGCTACACACACTGCTCTCTCCGTCGTCTATCTACAGTCTCCCCTGTCAGCAAGCTACACACACTGCTCTCTCCGTCCTCTATCTACAGTCTCCCCTGTCAGCAAGCTACACACACTGCTCTCTCCATCCTCTATCTACAGTCTCCCCTGTCAGCAAGCTACACACACTGCTCTCTCCATCCTCTATCTACAGTCTCCCCTGTCAGCAAGCTACACACACTGCTCTCTCCATCCTCTATCTACAGTCTCCCCTGTCAGCAAGCTACACACACTGCTCTCTCCATCCTCTATCTACAGTCTCCCCTGTCAGCAAGCTACACACACTGCTCTCTCCGTCCTCTATCTACAGTCTCCCCTGTCAGCAAGCTACACACACTGCTCTCTCCATCCTCTATCTACAGTCTCCCCTGTCAGCAAGCTACACACACTGCTCTCTCCGTCCTCTATCTACAGTCTCCCCTGTCAGAGAGCTACACACACTGCTCTCTCCATCCTCTATCTACAGTCTCCCCTGTCAGCGAGCTACACACACTGCTCTCTCCGTCGTCTATCTACAGTCTCCCCTGTCAGCAAGCTACACACACTGCCCTCTCCGTCGTCTATATACAGTCTCCCCTGTCAGCAAGCTACACACACTGCTCTCTCCATCCTCTATCTACAGTCTCCCCTGTCAGCAAGCTACACACACTGCTCTCTCCGTCCTCTGTCTACAGTCTCCCCTGTCAGCAAGCTACACACACTGCTCTCTCCATCCTCTATCTACAGTCTCCCCTGTCAGCAAGCTACACACACTGCTCTCTCCATCCTCTATCTACAGTCTCCCCTGTCAGCAAGCTACACACACTGCTCTCTCCGTCCTCTATCTACAGTCTCCCCTGTCAGCAAGCTGCACACACTGCTCTCTCCGTCCTCTATCTACAGTCTCCCCTGTCAGCAAGCTACACACACTGCTCTCTCCGTCCTCTATCTACAGTCTCCCCTGTCAGCAAGCTACACACACTGCTCTCTCCATCCTCTATCTACAGTCTCCCCTGTCAGCAAGCTACACACACTGCTCTCTCCGTCCTCTATCTACAGTCTCCCCTGTCAGAGAGCTACACACACTGCTCTCTCCATCCTCTATCTACAGTCTCCCCTGTCAGCGAGCTACACACACTGCTCTCTCCGTCGTCTATCTACAGTCTCCCCTGTCAGCAAGCTACACACACTGCCCTCTCCGTCGTCTATATACAGTCTCCCCTGTCAGCAAGCTACACACACTGCTCTCTCCGTCCTCTATCTACAGTCTCCCCTGTCAGCAAGCTCCACACACTGCTCTCTCCGTCGTCTATCTACAGTCTCCCCTGTCAGCAAGCTACACACACTGCTCTCTCCGTCCTCTATCTACAGTCTCCCCTGTCAGCAAGCTACACACACTGCTCTCTCCGTCCTCTATCTACAGTCTCCCCTGTCAGCAAGCTACACACACTGCTCTCTCCGTCCTCTATCTACAGTCTCCCCTGTCAGCAAGCTACACACACTGCTCTCTCCGTCCTCTATCTACAGTCTCCCCTGTCAGCAAGCTACACACACTGCTCTCTCCGTCCTCTATCTACAGTCTCCCCTGTCAGCAAGCTACACACACTGCTCTCTCCATCCTCTATCTACAGTCTCCCCTGTCAGCAAGCTACACACACTGCTCTCTCCGTCCTCTATCTACAGTCTCCCCTGTCAGCAAGCTACACACACTGCTCTCTCCGTCCTCTATCTACAGTCTCCCCTGTCAGCAAGCTACACACACTGCTCTCTCCGTCCTCTATCTACAGTCTCCCCTGTCAGCAAGCTACACACACTGCTCTCTCCGTCCTCTATCTACAGTCTCCCCTGTCAGCAAGCTACACACACTGCTCTCTCCATCCTCTATCTACAGTCTCCCCTGTCAGCAAGCTACACACACTGCTCTCTCCGTCCTCTATCTACAGTCTCCCCTGTCAGCAAGCTACACACACTGCTCTCTCCGTCCTCTATCTACAGTCTCCCCTGTCAGCAAGCTACACACACTGCTCTCTCCGTCCTCTATCTACAGTCTCCCCTGTCAGCAAGCTACACACACTGCTCTCTCCGTCCTCTATCTACAGTCTCCCCTGTCAGCAAGCTACACACACTGCTCTCTCCGTCCTCTATCTACAGTCTCCCCTGTCAGCAAGCTACACACACTGCTCTCTCCGTCCTCTATCTACAGTCTCCCCTGTCAGCAAGCTACACACACTGCTCTCTCCGTCCTCTATCTACAGTCTCCCCTGTCAGCAAGCTACACACACTGCTCTCTCCGTCCTCTATCTACAGTCTCCCGTCAGCAAGCTACACACACTGCTCTCTCCATCCTCTATCTACAGTCTCCCCTGTCAGCAAGCTACACACACTGCTCTCTCCGTTCTCTATCTACAGTCTCCCCTGTCAGCAAGCTACACACACTGCTCTCTCCGTCCTCTATCTACAGTCTCCCCTGTCAGCAAGCTACACACACTGCTCTCTCCATCCTCTATCTACAGTCTCCCCTGTCAGCAAGCTACACACACTGCTCTCTCCATCCTCTATCTACAGTCTCCCCTGTCAGCAAGCTACACACACTGCTCTCTCCATCCTCTATCTACATTCTCCCCTGTCAGCAAGCTACACACACTGCTCTCTCCATCCTCTATCTACAGTCTCCCGTCAGCAAGCTACACACACTGCTCTCTCCGTCCTCTATCTACAGTCTCCCCTGTCAGCAAGCTACACACACTGCTCTCTCCATCTTCTATCTACAGTCTCCCCTGTCAGCAAGCTACACACACTGCTCTCTCCGTCGTCTATCTACAGTCTCCCCTGTCAGCAAGCTACACACACTGCTCTCTCCGTCCTCTATCTACAGTCTCCCCTGTCAGCAAGCTACACACACTGCTCTCTCCATCTTCTATCTACAGTCTCCCCTGTCAGCAAGCTACACACACTGCTCTCTCCGTCCTCTATCTACAGTCTCCCCTGTCAGCAAGCTACACACACTGCTCTCTCCATCCTCTATCTACAGTCTCCCCTGTCAGCAAGCTACACACACTGCTCTCTCCGTCGTCTATCTACAGTCTCCCCTGTCAGCAAGCTACACACACTGCCCTCTCCGTCGTCTATATACAGTCTCCCCTGTCAGCAAGCTACACACACTGCTCTCTCCGTCCTCTATCTACAGTCTCCCCTGTCAGCAAGCTACACACACTGCTCTCTCCATCCTCTATCTACAGTCTCCCATGTCAGCAAGCTACACACACTGCTCTCTCCGTCCTCTATCTACAGTCTCCCCTGTCAGCAAGCTACACACACTGCTCTCTCCGTCCTCTATCTACAGTCTCCCCTGTCAGCAAGCTACGCACACTGCTCTCTCCGTCCTCTATCTACAGTCTCCCCTGTCAGCAAGCTACGCACACTGCTCTCTCCGTCCTCTATCTACAGTCTCCCCTGTCAGCAAGCTACACACACTGCTCTCTCCATCCTCTATCTACAGTCTCCCCTGTCAGCAAGCTACACACACTGCTCTCTCCGTCCTCTATCTACAGTCTCCCCTGTCAGCAAGCTACACACACTGCTCTCTCCGTCCTCTATCTACAGTCTCCCCTGTCAGCAAGCTACACACACTGCTCTCTCCGTTCTCTATCTACAGTCTCCCCTGTCAGCAAGCTACACACACTGCTCTCTCCATCCTCTATCTACAGTCTCCCCTGTCAGCAAGCTACACACACTGCTCTCTCCGTCCTCTATCTACAGTCTCCTCTGTCAGCAAGCTACACACACTGCTCTCTCCATCCTCTATCTACAGTCTCCCCTGTCAGCAAGCTGCACACACTGCTCTCTCCATCCTCTATCTACAGTCTCCCCTGTCAGCAAGCTACACACACTGCTCTCTCCGTCCTCTATCTACAGTCTCCCCTGTCAGCAAGCTGCACACACTGCTCTCTCCGTCCTCTATCTACAGTCTCCCCTGTCAGCAAGCTACACACACTGCTCTCTCCATCCTCTATCTACAGTCTCCCCTGTCAGCAAGCTACACACACTGCTCTCTCCATCCTCTATCTACAGTCTCCCGTCAGCAAGCTACACACACTGCTCTCTCCGTCCTCTATCTACAGTCTCCCCTGTCAGCAAGCTACACACACTGCTCTCTCCATCTTCTATCTACAGTCTCCCCTGTCAGCAAGCTACACACACTGCTCTCTCCGTCGTCTATCTACAGTCTCCCCTGTCAGCAAGCTACACACACTGCTCTCTCCGTCCTCTATCTACAGTCTCCCCTGTCAGCAAGCTACACACACTGCTCTCTCCATCTTCTATCTACAGTCTCCCCTGTCAGCAAGCTACACACACTGCTCTCTCCGTCGTCTATCTACAGTCTCCCCTGTCAGCAAGCTACACACACTGCTCTCTCCGTCCTCTATCTACAGTCTCCCCTGTCAGCAAGCTACACACACTGCTCTCTCCGTCCTCTATCTACAGTCTCCCCTGTCAGCAAGCTACACACACTGCTCTCTCCATCCTCTATCTACAGTCTCCCCTGTCAGCAAGCTACACACACTGCTCTCTCCGTCCTCTATCTACAGTCTCCTCTGTCAGCAAGCTACACACACTGCTCTCTCCATCCTCTATCTACAGTCTCCCCTGTCAGCAAGCTGCACACACTGCTCTCTCCATCCTCTATCTACAGTCTCCCCTGTCAGCAAGCTACACACACTGCTCTCTCCGTCCTCTATCTGCAGTCTCCCCTGTCAGCAAGCTGCACACACTGCTCTCTCCGTCCTCTATCTACAGTCTCCCCTGTCAGCAAGCTACACACACTGCTCTCTCCATCCTCTATCTACAGTCTCCCCTGTCAGCAAGCTACACACACTGCTCTCTCCATCCTCTATCTACATTCTCCCCTGTCAGCAAGCTACACACACTGCTCTCTCCATCCTCTATCTACAGTCTCCCGTCAGCAAGCTACACACACTGCTCTCTCCGTCCTCTATCTACAGTCTCCCCTGTCAGCAAGCTACACACACTGCTCTCTCCATCTTCTATCTACAGTCTCCCCTGTCAGCAAGCTACACACACTGCTCTCTCCGTCGTCTATCTACAGTCTCCCCTGTCAGCAAGCTACACACACTGCTCTCTCCGTCCTCTATCTACAGTCTCCCATGTCAGCAAGCTACACACACTGCTCTCTCCGTCCTCTATCTACAGTCTCCCCTGTCAGCAAGCTACACACACTGCTCTCTCCGTCCTCTATCTACAGTCTCCCCTGTCAGCAAGCTACGCACACTGCTCTCTCCGTCCTCTATCTACAGTCTCCCCTGTCAGCAAGCTACACACACTGCTCTCTCCATCCTCTATCTACAGTCTCCCCTGTCAGCAAGCTACTCACACTGCTCTCTCCGTCCTCTATCTACAGTCTCCCCTGTCAGCAAGCTACACACACTGCTCTCTCCATCCTCTATCTACAGTCTCCCCTGTCAGCAAGCTACACACACTGTTCTCTCCATCCTCTATCTACAGTCTCCCCTGTCAGCAAGCTACACACACTGCTCTCTCCGTCCTCTATCTACAGTCTCCCCTGTCAGCAAGCTACACACACTGCTCTCTCCGTCCTCTGTCTACAGTCTCCCCTGTCAGCAAGCTACACACACTGCCCTCTCCGTCGTCTATCTACAGTCTCCCCTGTCAGCAAGCTACACACACTGCTCTCTCCGTCCTCTATCTACAGTCTCCCCTGTCAGCAAGCTACACACACTGCTCTCTCCGTCGTCTATCTACAGTCTCCCCTGTCAGCAAGCTACACACACTGCTCTCTCCATCCTCTATCTACAGTCTCCCCTGTCAGCAAGCTACACACACTGCTCTCTCCGTCCTCTATCTACAGTCTCCCCTGTCAGCAAGCTACACACACTGCTCTCTCCGTCCTCTATCTACAGTCTCCCCTGTCAGCAAGCTACACACACTGCTCTCTCCGTCCTCTATCTACAGTCTCCCCTGTCAGCAAGCTACACACACTGCTCTCTCCGTCCTCTATCTACAGTCTCCCGTCAGCAAGCTACACACACTGCTCTCTCCATCCTCTATCTACAGTCTCCCCTGTCAGCAAGCTACACACACTGCTCTCTCCGTTCTCTATCTACAGTCTCCCCTGTCAGCAAGCTACACACACTGCTCTCTCCGTCCTCTATCTACAGTCTCCCCTGTCAGCAAGCTACACACACTGCTCTCTCCATCCTCTATCTACAGTCTCCCCTGTCAGCAAGCTACACACACTGCTCTCTCCGTCGTCTATCTACAGTCTCCCCTGTCAGCAAGCTACACACACTGCCCTCTCCGTCGTCTATATACAGTCTCCCCTGTCAGCAAGCTACACACACTGCTCTCTCCGTCCTCTATCTACAGTCTCCCCTGTCAGCAAGCTACACACACTGCTCTCTCCATCCTCTATCTACAGTCTCCCATGTCAGCAAGCTACACACACTGCTCTCTCCGTCCTCTATCTACAGTCTCCCCTGTCAGCAAGCTACACACACTGCTCTCTCCGTCCTCTATCTACAGTCTCCCCTGTCAGCAAGCTACGCACACTGCTCTCTCCGTCCTCTATCTACAGTCTCCCCTGTCAGCAAGCTACGCACACTGCTCTCTCCGTCCTCTATCTACAGTCTCCCCTGTCAGCAAGCTACACACACTGCTCTCTCCGTCCTCTATCTACAGTCTCCCCTGTCAGCAAGCTACACACACTGCTCTCTCCGTCCTCTATCTACAGTCTCCCCTGTCAGCAAGCTACACACACTGCTCTCTCCATCCTCTATCTACAGTCTCCCCTGTCAGCAAGCTACACACACTGTTCTCTCCATCCTCTATCTACAGTCTCCCCTGTCAGCAAGCTACACACACTGCTCTCTCCGTCCTCTATCTACAGTCTCCCCTGTCAGCAAGCTACACACACTGCTCTCTCCATCCTCTGTCTACAGTCTCCCCTGTCAGCAAGCTACACACACTGCCCTCTCCGTCGTCTATCTACAGTCTCCCCTGTCAGCAAGCTACACACACTGCTCTCTCCGTCGTCTATCTACAGTCTCCCCTGTCAGCAAGCTACACACACTGCTCTCTCCGTCCTCTATCTACAGTCTCCCCTGTCAGCAAGCTACACACACTGCTCTCTCCGTCGTCTATCTACAGTCTCCCCTGTCAGCAAGCTACACACACTGCTCTCTCCATCCTCTATCTACAGTCTCCCCTGTCAGCAAGCTACACACACTGCTCTCTCCGTCCTCTATCTACAGTCTCCCCTGTCAGCAAGCTACACACACTGCTCTCTCCGTCCTCTATCTACAGTCTCCCCTGTCAGCAAGCTACACACACTGCTCTCTCCGTCCTCTATCTACAGTCTCCCCTGTCAGCAAGCTACACACACTGCTCTCTCCGTCCTCTATCTACAGTCTCCCCTGTCAGCAAGCTACACACACTGCTCTCTCCGTCCTCTATCTACAGTCTCCCCTGTCAGCAAGCTACACACACTGCTCTCTCCATCCTCTATCTACAGTCTCCCCTGTCAGCAAGCTACACACACTGCTCTCTCCGTCCTCTATCTACAGTCTCCTCTGTCAGCAAGCTACACACACTGCTCTCTCCATCCTCTATCTACAGTCTCCCCTGTCAGCAAGCTGCACACACTGCTCTCTCCATCCTCTATCTACAGTCTCCCCTGTCAGCAAGCTACACACACTGCTCTCTCCGTCCTCTATCTACAGTCTCCCCTGTCAGCAAGCTGCACACACTGCTCTCTCCGTCCTCTATCTACAGTCTCCCCTGTCAGCAAGCTACACACACTGCTCTCTCCATCCTCTATCTACAGTCTCCCCTGTCAGCAAGCTACACACACTGCTCTCTCCATCCTCTATCTACATTCTCCCCTGTCAGCAAGCTACACACACTGCTCTCTCCATCCTCTATCTACAGTCTCCCGTCAGCAAGCTACACACACTGCTCTCTCCGTCCTCTATCTACAGTCTCCCCTGTCAGCAAGCTACACACACTGCTCTCTCCGTCTTCTATCTGCAGTCTCCCCTGTCAGCAAGCTACACACACTGCTCTCTCCGTCGTCTATCTACAGTCTCCCCTGTCAGCAAGCTACACACACTGCTCTCTCCGTCCTCTATCTACAGTCTCCCCTGTCAGCAAGCTACACACACTGCTCTCTCCGTCCTCTATCTACAGTCTCCCCTGTCAGCAAGCTACACACACTGCTCTCTCCGTCCTCTATCTACAGTCTCCCCTGTCAGCAAGCTACACACACTGCTCTCTCCGTCCTCTATCTACAGTCTCCCCTGTCAGCAAGCTACACACACTGCTCTCTCCGTCCTCTATCTACAGTCTCCCCTGTCAGCAAGCTACACACACTGCTCTCTCCGTCGTCTATCTACAGTCTCCCCTGTCAGCAAGCTACACACACTGCTCTCTCCGTCCTCTATCTACAGTCTCCCCTGTCAGCAAGCTACACACACTGCTCTCTCCATCCTCTATCTACAGTCTCCCCTGTCAGCAAGCTACACACACTGCTCTCTCCATCCTCTATCTACAGTCTCCCCTGTCAGCAAGCTAAACACACTGCTCTCTCCGTCCTCTATCTACAGTCTCCCCTGTCAGCAAGCTACACACACGGCTCTCTCCGTCCTCTATCTACAGTCTCCCCTGTCAGCAAGCTACGCACACTGCTCTCTCCGTCCTCTATCTACAGTCTCCCCTGTCAGCAAGCTACACACACTGCTCTCTCCGTCCTCTCTCTACAGTCTCCCCTGTCAGCAAGCTACACACACTGCTCTCTCCGTCCTCTATCTACAGTCTCCCCTGTCAGCAAGCTACACACACTGCTCTCTCCGTCCTCTATCTACAGTCTCCCCTGTCAGCAAGCTACACACACTGCTCTCTCCATCCTCTATCTACAGTCTCCCCTGTCAGCAAGCTACACACACTGTTCTCTCCATCCTCTATCTACAGTCTCCCCTGTCAGCAAGCTACACACACTGTTCTCTCCATCCTCTATCTACAGTCTCCCCTGTCAGCAAGCTACACACACTGCCCTCTCCGTTGTCTATCTACAGTCTCCCCTGTCAGCAAGCTACACACACTGCTCTCTCCGTCCTCTATCTACAGTCTCCCCTGTCAGCAAGCTACACACACTGCTCTCTCCGTCGTCTATCTACAGTCTCCCCTGTCAGCAAGCTACACACACTGCTCTCTCCATCCTCTATCTACAGTCTCCCCTGTCAGCAAGCTACACACACTGCTCTCTCCGTCCTCTATCTACAGTCTCCCCTGTCAGCAAGCTACACACACTGCTCTCTCCGTCCTCTATCTACAGTCTCCCCTGTCAGCAAGCTACACACACTGCTCTCTCCGTCCTCTATCTACAGTCTCCCCTGTCAGCAAGCTACACACACTGCTCTCTCCGTCCTCTATCTACAGTCTCCCGTCAGCAAGCTACACACACTGCTCTCTCCATCCTCTATCTACAGTCTCCCCTGTCAGCAAGCTACACACACTGCTCTCTCCGTCCTCTATCTACAGTCTCCCCTGTCAGCAAGCTACACACACTGCTCTCTCCGTCCTCTATCTACAGTCTCCCCTGTCAGCAAGCTACACACACTGCTCTCTCCATCCTCTATCTACATTCTCCCCTGTCAGCAAGCTACACACACTGCTCTCTCCGTCCTCTATCTACAGTCTCCCGTCAGCAAGCTACACACACTGCTCTCTCCGTCCTCTATCTACAGTCTCCCCTGTCAGCAAGCTACACACACTGCTCTCTCCATCCTCTATCTACAGTCTCCCCTGTCAGCAAGCTACACACACTGCTCTCTCCGTCGTCTATCTACAGTCTCCCCTGTCAGCAAGCTACACACACTGCTCTCTCCGTCCTCTATCTACAGTCTCCCCTGTCAGCAAGCTACACACACTGCTCTCTCCATCCTCTATCTACAGTCTCCCCTGTCAGCAAGCTACACACACTGCTCTCTCCGTCCTCTATCTACAGTCTCCCCTGTCAGCAAGCTACACACACTGCTCTCTCCGTCCTCTATCTACAGTCTCCCCTGTCAGCAAGCTACACACACTGCTCTCTCCATCCTCTATCTACAGTCTCCCCTGTCAGCAAGCTAAACACACTGCTCTCTCCGTCCTCTATCTACAGTCTCCCCTGTCAGCAAGCTACACACACTGCTCTCTCCTCCTCTATCTACAGTCTCCCCTGTCAGCAAGCTACACACACTGCTCTCTCCGTCCTCTATCTACAGTCTCCCCTGTCAGCAAGCTACACACACTGCTCTCTCCATCCTCTATCTACAGTCTCCCCTGTCAGCAAGCTAAACACACTGCTCTCTCCGTCCTCTATCTACAGTCTCCCCTGTCAGCAAGCTACACACACTGCTCTCTCCTCCTCTATCTACAGTCTCCCCTGTCAGCAAGCTACACACACTGCTCTCTCCGTCCTCTATCTACAGTCTCCCCTGTCAGCAAGCTACACACACTGCTCTCTCCGTCCTCTATCTACTGTCTCCCCTGTCAGCAAGCTACACACACTGCTCTCTCCGTCCTCTGTCTACAGTCTCCCCTGTCAGCAAGCTACACACACTGCTCTCTCCGTCCTCTATCTACAGTCTCCCCTGTCAGCAAGCTACACACACTGCTCTCTCCGTCCTCTATCTACAGTCTCCCCTGTCAGCAAGCTACACACACTGCTCTCTCCGTCCTCTGTCTACAGTCTCCCCTGTCAGCAAGCTACACACACTGCTCTCTCCATCCTCTATCTACAGTCTCCCCTGTCAGCAAGCTACACACACTGCTCTCTCCATCCTCTATCTACAGTCTCCCCTGTCAACAAGCTACACACACTGCTCTCTCCATCCTCTATCTACAGTCTCCCCTGTCAACAAGCTACACACACTGCTCTCTCCATCCTCTATCTACAGTCTCCCCTGTCAGCAAGCTACACACACTGCTCTCTCCATCCTCTATCTACAGTCTCCCCTGTCAGCAAGCTACACACACTGCTCTCTCCATCCTCTATCTACAGTCTCCCCTGTCAGCAAGCTACACACACTGCTCTCTCCGTCGTCTATCTACAGTCTCCCCTGTCAGCAAGCTACACACACTGCTCTCTCCGTCCTCTATCTACAGTCTCCCCTGTCAGCAAGCTACACACACTGCTCTCTCCGTCCTCTATCTACAGTCTCCCCTGTCAGCAAGCTACACACACTGCTCTCTCCATCCTCTATCTACAGTCTCCCCTGTCAGCAAGCTACACACACTGCTCTCTCCGTCCTCTATCTACAGTCTCCCCTGTCAGCAAGCTACACACACTGCTCTCTCCATCCTCTATCTACAGTCTCCCCTGTCAGCAAGCTACACACACTGCTCTCTCCGTCCTCTATCTACAGTCTCCCCTGTCAGCAAGCTACACACACTGCTCTCTCCATCCTCTATCTACAGTCTCCCCTGTCAGCAAGCTACACACACGGTTCTCTCCATCCTCTATCTACAGTCTCCCCTGTCAGCAAGCTACACACACTGCTCTCTCCGTCCTCTATCTACACTCTCCCCTGTCAGCAAGCTACACACACTGCTCTCTCCATCCTCTATCTACAGTTTCCCCTGTCAGCAAGCTGCACACACTGCTCTCTCCATCCTCTATCTACAGTCTCCCCTGTCAGCAAGCTACACACACTGCTCTCTCCGTCCTCTATCTACAGTCTCCCCTGTCAGCAAGCTGCACACACTGCTCTCTCCGTCCTCTATCTACAGTCTCCCCTGTCAGCAAGCTACACACACTGCTCTCTCCGTCCTCTATCTACAGTCTCCCCTGTCAGCAAGCTACACACACTGCTCTCTCCGTCGTCTATCTACAGTCTCCCCTGTCAGCAAGCTACACACACTGCTCTCTCCGTCCTCTATCTACAGTCTCCCCTGTCAGCAAGCTACACACACTGCTCTCTCCGTCCTCTATCTACAGTCTCCCCTGTCAGCAAGCTACACACACTGCTCTCTCCGTCCTCTATCTACAGTCTCCCCTGTCAGCAAGCTACACACACTGCTCTCTCCGTCCTCTATCTACAGTCTCCCCTGTCAGCAAACTACACACACTGCTCTCTCCATCCTCTATCTACAGTCTCCCCTGTCAGCAAGCTACACACACTGCTCTCTCCGTCCTCTATCTACAGTCTCCCCTGTCAGCAAGCTACACACACTGCTCTCTCCGTCCTCTATCTACAGTCTCCCCTGTCAGCAAGCTACACACACTGCTCTCTCCATCCTCTATCTACATTCTCCCCTGTCAGCAAGCTACACACACTGCTCTCTCCATCCTCTATCTACAGTCTCCCGTCAGCAAGCTACACACACTGCTCTCTCCGTCCTCTATCTACAGTCTCCCCTGTCAGCAAGCTACACACACTGCTCTCTCCATCCTCTATCTACAGTCTCCCCTGTCAGCAAGCTACACACACTGCTCTCTCCGTCGTCTATCTACAGTCTCCCCTGTCAGCAAGCTACACACACTGCTCTCTCCGTCCTCTATCTACAGTCTCCCCTGTCAGCAAGCTACACACACTGCTCTCTCCATCCTCTATCTACAGTCTCCCCTGTCAGCAAGCTACACACACTGCTCTCTCCGTCCTCTATCTACAGTCTCCCCTGTCAGCAAGCTACACACACTGCTCTCTCCGTCCTCTATCTACAGTCTCCCCTGTCAGCAAGCTACACACACTGCTCTCTCCATCCTCTATCTACAGTCTCCCCTGTCAGCAAGCTAAACACACTGCTCTCTCCGTCCTCTATCTACAGTCTCCCCTGTCAGCAAGCTACACACACTGCTCTCTCCTCCTCTATCTACAGTCTCCCCTGTCAGCAAGCTACACACACTGCTCTCTCCGTCCTCTATCTACAGTCTCCCCTGTCAGCAAGCTACACACACTGCTCTCTCCATCCTCTATCTACAGTCTCCCCTGTCAGCAAGCTAAACACACTGCTCTCTCCGTCCTCTATCTACAGTCTCCCCTGTCAGCAAGCTACACACACTGCTCTCTCCTCCTCTATCTACAGTCTCCCCTGTCAGCAAGCTACACACACTGCTCTCTCCGTCCTCTATCTACAGTCTCCCCTGTCAGCAAGCTACACACACTGCTCTCTCCGTCCTCTATCTACAGTCTCCCCTGTCAGCAAGCTACACACACTGCTCTCTCCGTCCTCTGTCTACAGTCTCCCCTGTCAGCAAGCTACACACACTGCTCTCTCCGTCCTCTATCTACAGTCTCCCCTGTCAGCAAGCTACACACACTGCTCTCTCCGTCCTCTATCTACAGTCTCCCCTGTCAGCAAGCTACACACACTGCTCTCTCCGTCCTCTGTCTACAGTCTCCCGTCAGCAAGCTACACACACTGCTCTCTCCATCCTCTATCTACAGTCTCCCCTGTCAGCAAGCTACACACACTGCTCTCTCCATCCTCTATCTACAGTCTCCCCTGTCAACAAGCTACACACACTGCTCTCTCCATCCTCTATCTACAGTCTCCCCTGTCAACAAGCTACACACACTGCTCTCTCCATCCTCTATCTACAGTCTCCCCTGTCAGCAAGCTACACACACTGCTCTCTCCATCCTCTATCTACAGTCTCCCCTGTCAGCAAGCTACACACACTGCTCTCTCCATCCTCTATCTACAGTCTCCCCTGTCAGCAAGCTACACACACTGCTCTCTCCATCCTCTATCTACAGTCTCCCCTGTCAGCAAGCTACACACACTGCTCTCTCCGTCGTCTATCTACAGTCTCCCCTGTCAGCAAGCTACACACACTGCTCTCTCCGTCCTCTATCTACAGTCTCCCCTGTCAGCAAGCTACACACACTGCTCTCTCCGTCCTCTATCTACAGTCTCCCCTGTCAGCAAGCTACACACACTGCTCTCTCCATCCTCTATCTACAGTCTCCCCTGTCAGCAAGCTACACACACTGCTCTCTCCGTCCTCTATCTACAGTCTCCCCTGTCAGCAAGCTACACACACTGCTCTCTCCATCCTCTATCTACAGTCTCCCCTGTCAGCAAGCTACACACACTGCTCTCTCCGTCCTCTATCTACAGTCTCCCCTGTCAGCAAGCTACACACACTGCTCTCTCCATCCTCTATCTACAGTCTCCCCTGTCAGCAAGCTACACACACGGTTCTCTCCATCCTCTATCTACAGTCTCCCCTGTCAGCAAGCTACACACACTGCTCTCTCCGTCCTCTATCTACAGTCTCCCCTGTCAGCAAGCTACACACACTGCTCTCTCCATCCTCTATCTACAGTTTCCCCTGTCAGCAAGCTGCACACACTGCTCTCTCCATCCTCTATCTACAGTCTCCCCTGTCAGCAAGCTACACACACTGCTCTCTCCGTCCTCTATCTACAGTCTCCCCTGTCAGCAAGCTGCACACACTGCTCTCTCCGTCCTCTATCTACAGTCTCCCCTGTCAGCAAGCTACACACACTGCTCTCTCCATCCTCTATCTACAGTCTCCCCTGTCAGCAAGCTACACACACTGCTCTCTCCGTCGTCTATCTACAGTCTCCCCTGTCAGCAAGCTACACACACTGCCCTCTCCGTCGTCTATATACAGTCTCCCCTGTCAGCAAGCTACACACACTGCTCTCTCCGTCCTCTATCTACAGTCTCCCCTGTCAGCAAGCTACACACACTGCTCTCTCCGTCCTCTATCTACAGTCTCCCCTGTCAGCAAGCTCCACACACTGCTCTCTCCGTCGTCTATCTACAGTCTCCCCTGTCAGCAAGCTACACACACTGCTCTCTCCGTCCTCTATCTACAGTCTCCCCTGTCAGCAAGCTACACACACTGCTCTCTCCGTCGTCTATCTACAGTCTCCCCTGTCAGCAAGCTCCACACACTGCTCTCTCCGTCGTCTATCTACAGTCTCCCCTGTCAGCAAGCTACACACACTGCCCTCTCCGTCGTCTATCTACAGTCTCCCCTGTCAGCAAGCTACACACACTGCCCTCTCCGTCGTCTATCTACAGTCTCCCCTGTCAGCAAGCTACACACACTGCTCTCTCCGTCGTCTATCTACAGTCTCCCCTGTCAGCAAGCTACACACACTGCTCTCTCCGTCCTCTATCTTCAGTCTCCCCTGTCAGCAAGCTACACACACTGCTCTCTCCGTCCTCTATCTACAGTCTCCCCTGTCAGCAAGCTACACACACTGCTCTCTCCGTCCTCTATCTACAGTCTCCCCTGTCAGCAAGCTACACACACTGCTCTCTCCGTCCTCTATCTACAGTCTCCCCTGTCAGCAAGCTACACACACTGCTCTCTCCGTCCTCTATCTACAGTCTCCCGTCAGCAAGCTACACACACTGCTCTCTCCATCCTCTATCTACAGTCTCCCCTGTCAGCAAGCTACACACACTGCTCTCTCCGTCCTCTATCTACAGTCTCCCCTGTCAGCAAGCTACACACACTGCTCTCTCCGTCCTCTATCTACAGTCTCCCCTGTCAGCAAGCTACACACACTGCTCTCTCCGTCCTCTATCTACAGTCTCCCCTGTCAGCAAGCTACACACACTGCTCTCTCCGTCCTCTATCTACAGTCTCCCCTGTCAGCAAGCTACACACACTGCTCTCTCCATCCTCTATCTACAGTCTCCCCTGTCAGCAAGCTACACACACTGCTCTCTCCGTCCTCTATCTACAGTCTCCCCTGTCAGCAAGCTGCACACACTGCTCTCTCCGTCCTCTATCTACAGTCTCCCCTGTCAGCAAGCTACACACACTGCTCTCTCCATCCTCTATCTACAGTCTCCCCTGTCAGCAAGCTACACACACTGCTCTCTCCGTCGTCTATCTACAGTCTCCCCTGTCAGCAAGCTACACACACTGCCCTCTCCGTCGTCTATATACAGTCTCCCCTGTCAGCAAGCTACACACACTGCTCTCTCCGTCCTCTATCTACAGTCTCCCCTGTCAGCAAGCTACACACACTGCTCTCTCCGTCCTCTATCTACAGTCTCCCCTGTCAGCAAGCTCCACACACTGCTCTCTCCGTCGTCTATCTACAGTCTCCCCTGTCAGCAAGCTACACACACTGCTCTCTCCGTCCTCTATCTACAGTCTCCCCTGTCAGCAAGCTACACACACTGCTCTCTCCGTCGTCTATCTACAGTCTCCCCTGTCAGCAAGCTCCACACACTGCTCTCTCCGTCGTCTATCTACAGTCTCCCCTGTCAGCAAGCTACACACACTGCCCTCTCCGTCGTCTATCTACAGTCTCCCCTGTCAGCAAGCTACACACACTGCCCTCTCCGTCGTCTATCTACAGTCTCCCCTGTCAGCAAGCTACACACACTGCTCTCTCCGTCCTCTATCTACAGTCTCCCGTCAGCAAGCTACACACACTGCTCTCTCCATCCTCTATCTACAGTCTCCCCTGTCAGCAAGCTACACACACTGCTCTCTCCGTCCTCTATCTACAGTCTCCCCTGTCAGCAAGCTACACACACTGCTCTCTCCGTCCTCTATCTACAGTCTCCCCTGTCAGCAAGCTACACACACTGCTCTCTCCGTCCTCTATCTACAGTCTCCCCTGTCAGCAAGCTACACACACTGCTCTCTCCGTCCTCTATCTACAGTCTCCCCTGTCAGCAAGCTACACACACTGCTCTCTCCATCCTCTATCTACAGTCTCCCCTGTCAGCAAGCTACACACACTGCTCTCTCCGTCCTCTATCTACAGTCTCCCCTGTCAGCAAGCTGCACACACTGCTCTCTCCGTCCTCTATCTACAGTCTCCCCTGTCAGCAAGCTACACACACTGCTCTCTCCATCCTCTATCTACAGTCTCCCATGTCAGCAAGCTACACACACTGCTCTCTCCGTCGTCTATCTACAGTCTCCCCTGTCAGCAAGCTACACACACTGCCCTCTCCGTCGTCTATATACAGTCTCCCCTGTCAGCAAGCTACACACACTGCTCTCTCCGTCCTCTATCTACAGTCTCCCCTGTCAGCAAGCTACACACACTGCTCTCTCCGTCCTCTATCTACAGTCTCCCCTGTCAGCAAGCTCCACACACTGCTCTCTCCGTCCTCTATCTACAGTCTCCCCTGTCAGCAAGCTACACACACTGCTCTCTCCGTCCTCTATCTACAGTCTCCCCTGTCAGCAAGCTACACACACTGCTCTCTCCGTCGTCTATCTACAGTCTCCCCTGTCAGCAAGCTCCACACACTGCTCTCTCCGTCGTCTATCTACAGTCTCCCCTGTCAGCAAGCTACACACACTGCCCTCTCCGTCGTCTATCTACAGTCTCCCCTGTCAGCAAGCTACACACACTGCCCTCTCCGTCGTCTATCTACAGTCTCCCCTGTCAGCAAGCTACACACACTGCCCTCTCCGTCGTCTATCTACAGTCTCCCCTGTCAGCAAGCTACACACACTGCTCTCTCCGTCCTCTATCTACAGTCTCCCCTGTCAGCAAGCTACACACACTGCTCTCTCCGTCCTCTATCTACAGTCTCCCCTGTCAGCAAGCTACACACACTGCTCTCTCCGTCCTCTATCTACAGTCTCCCCTGTCAGCAAGCTACACACACTGCTCTCTCCGTCCTCTATCTACAGTCTCCCCTGTCAGCAAGCTACACACACTGCTCTCTCCGTCCTCTATCTACAGTCTCCCGTCAGCAAGCTACACACACTGCTCTCTCCATCCTCTATCTACAGTCTCCCGTCAGCAAGCTACACACACTGCTCTCTCCGTCCTCTATCTACAGTCTCCCCTGTCAGCAAGCTACACACACTGCTCTCTCCGTCCTCTATCTACAGTCTCCCCTGTCAGCAAGCTACACACACTGCTCTCTCCGTCCTCTATCTACAGTCTCCCCTGTCAGCAAGCTACACACACTGCTCTCTCCGTCCTCTATCTACAGTCTCCCCTGTCAGCAAGCTACACACACTGCTCTCTCCGTCCTCTATCTACAGTCTCCCCTGTCAGCAAGCTACACACACTGCTCTCTCCGTCCTCTATCTACAGTCTCCCATGTCAGCAAGCTACGCACACTGCTCTCTCCGTCCTCTATCTACAGTCTCCCCTGTCAGCAAGCTACGCACACTGCTCTCTCCGTCCTCTATCTACAGTCTCCCCTGTCAGCAAGCTACGCACACTGCTCTCTCCGTCCTCTATCTACAGTCTCCCCTGTCAGCAAGCTACACACACTGTTCTCTCCGTCCTCTATCTACAGTCTCCCCTGTCAGCAAGCTACACACACTGCTCTCTCCGTCCTCTATCTACAGTCTCCCCTGTCAGCAAGCTACACACACTGCTCTCTCCGTCCTCTATCTACAGTCTCCTCTGTCAGCAAGCTACACACACTGCTCTCTCCATCCTCTATCTACAGTCTCCCCTGTCAGCAAGCTGCACACACTGCTCTCTCCATCCTCTATCTACAGTCTCCCCTGTCAGCAAGCTACACACACTGCTCTCTCCGTCCTCTATCTACAGTCTCCCCTGTCAGCAAGCTGCACACACTGCTCTCTCCGTCCTCTATCTACAGTCTCCCCTGTCAGCAAGCTACACACACTGCTCTCTCCATCCTCTATCTACAGTCTCCCCTGTCAGCAAGCTACACACACTGCTCTCTCCATCCTCTATCTACATTCTCCCCTGTCAGCAAGCTACACACACTGCTCTCTCCATCTTCTATCTACAGTCTCCCGTCAGCAAGCTACACACACTGCTCTCTCCGTCCTCTATCTACAGTCTCCCCTGTCAGCAAGCTACACACACTGCTCTCTCCATCTTCTATCTGCAGTCTCCCCTGTCAGCAAGCTACACACACTGCTCTCTCCGTCCTCTATCTACAGTCTCCCCTGTCAGCAAGCTACACACACTGCTCTCTCCGTCCTCTATCTACAGTCTCCCCTGTCAGCAAGCTACACACACTGCTCTCTCCGTCCTCTATCTACAGTCTCCCCTGTCAGCAAGCTACACACACTGCTCTCTCCGTCCTCTGTCTACAGTCTCCCCTGTCAGCAAGCTACACACACTGCTCTCTCCATCCTCTATCTACAGTCTCCCCTGTCAGCAAGCTACACACACTGCTCTCTCCGTCCTCTATCTACAGTCTCCCCTGTCAGCAAGCTACACACACTGCTCTCTCCGTCCTCTGTCTACAGTCTCCCCTGTCAGCAAGCTACACACACTGCTCTCTCCATCCTCTATCTACAGTCTCCCCTGTCAGCAAGCTACACACACTGCTCTCTCCATCCTCTATCTACAGTCTCCCCTGTCAACAAGCTACACACACTGCTCTCTCCATCCTCTATCTACAGTCTCCCCTGTCAGCAAGCTACACACACTGCTCTCTCCATCCTCTATCTACAGTCTCCCCTGTCAGCAAACTACACACACTGCTCTCTCCATCCTCTATCTACAGTCTCCCCTGTCAGCAAGCTACACACACTGCTCTCTCCAACCTCTATCTACAGTCTCCCCTGTCAGCAAGCTACACACACTGCTCTCTCCGTCGTCTATCTACAGTCTCCCCTGTCAGCAAGCTACACACACTGCTCTCTCCGTCCTCTATCTACAGTCTCCCCTGTCAGCAAGCTACACACACTGCTCTCTCCATCCTCTATCTACAGTCTCCCCTGTCAGCAAGCTACACACACTGCTCTCTCCATCCTCTATCTACAGTCTCCCCTGTCAGCAAGCTACACACACTGCTCTCTCCGTCCTCTATCTACAGTCTCCCCTGTCAGCAAGCTACACACACTGCTCTCTCCGTCCTCTATCTACAGTCTCCCCTGTCAGCAAGCTACACACACTGCTCTCTCCATCCTCTATCTACAGTCTCCCCTGTCAGCAAGCTACACACACTGCTCTCTCCGTCCTCTATCTACAGTCTCCCCTGTCAGCAAGCTACACACACTGCTCTCTCCGTCCTCTATCTACAGTCTCCCCTGTCAGCAAGCTACACACACTGCTCTCTCCATCCTCTGTCTACAGTCTCCCCTGTCAGCAAGCTACACACACTGCCCTCTCCGTCGTCTATCTACAGTCTCCCCTGTCAGCAAGCTACACACACTGCTATCTCCGTCCTCTATCTACAGTCTCCCCTGTCAGCAAGCTACACACACTGCTCTCTCCGTCCTCTATCTACAGTCTCCCCTGTCAGCAAGCTACACACACTGCTCTCTCCGTCCTCTATCTACAGTCTCCCCTGTCAGCAAGCTACACACACTGCTCTCTCCGTCCTCTATCTACAGTCTCCCCTGTCAGCAAGCTACACACACTGCTCTCTCCGTCCTCTATCTACAGTCTCCCGTCAGCAAGCTACACACACTGCTCTCTCCATCCTCTATCTACAGTCTCCCCTGTCAGCAAGCTACACACACTGCTCTCTCCGTCCTCTATCTACAGTCTCCCCTGTCAGCAAGCTACACACACTGCTCTCTCCGTCCTCTATCTACAGTCTCCCCTGTCAGCAAGCTACACACACTGCTCTCTCCATCCTCTATCTACATTCTCCCCTGTCAGCAAGCTACACACACTGCTCTCTCCATCCTCTATCTACAGTCTCCCGTCAGCAAGCTACACACACTGCTCTCTCCGTCCTCTATCTACAGTCTCCCCTGTCAGCAAGCTACACACACTGCTCTCTCCATCCTCTATCTACAGTCTCCCCTGTCAGCAAGCTACACACACTGCTCTCTCCGTCGTCTATCTACAGTCTCCCCTGTCAGCAAGCTACACACACTGCTCTCTCCGTCCTCTATCTACAGTCTCCCCTGTCAGCAAGCTACACACACTGCTCTCTCCATCCTCTATCTACAGTCTCCCCTGTCAGCAAGCTACACACACTGCTCTCTCCGTCCTCTATCTACAGTCTCCCCTGTCAGCAAGCTACACACACTGCTCTCTCCGTCCTCTATCTACAGTCTCCCCTGTCAGCAAGCTACACACACTGCTCTCTCCATCCTCTATCTACAGTCTCCCCTGTCAGCAAGCTAAACACACTGCTCTCTCCGTCCTCTATCTACAGTCTCCCCTGTCAGCAAGCTACACACACTGCTCTCTCCTCCTCTATCTACAGTCTCCCCTGTCAGCAAGCTACACACACTGCTCTCTCCGTCCTCTATCTACAGTCTCCCCTGTCAGCAAGCTACACACACTGCTCTCTCCATCCTCTATCTACAGTCTCCCCTGTCAGCAAGCTAAACACACTGCTCTCTCCGTCCTCTATCTACAGTCTCCCCTGTCAGCAAGCTACACACACTGCTCTCTCCTCCTCTATCTACAGTCTCCCCTGTCAGCAAGCTACACACACTGCTCTCTCCGTCCTCTATCTACAGTCTCCCCTGTCAGCAAGCTACACACACTGCTCTCTCCGTCCTCTATCTACAGTCTCCCCTGTCAGCAAGCTACACACACTGCTCTCTCCGTCCTCTGTCTACAGTCTCCCCTGTCAGCAAGCTACACACACTGCTCTCTCCGTCCTCTATCTACAGTCTCCCCTGTCAGCAAGCTACACACACTGCTCTCTCCGTCCTCTATCTACAGTCTCCCCTGTCAGCAAGCTACACACACTGCTCTCTCCGTCCTCTGTCTACAGTCTCCCCTGTCAGCAAGCTACACACACTGCTCTCTCCATCCTCTATCTACAGTCTCCCCTGTCAGCAAGCTACACACACTGCTCTCTCCATCCTCTATCTACAGTCTCCCCTGTCAACAAGCTACACACACTGCTCTCTCCATCCTCTATCTACAGTCTCCCCTGTCAGCAAGCTACACACACTGCTCTCTCCATCCTCTATCTACAGTCTCCCCTGTCAGCAAACTACACACACTGCTCTCTCCATCCTCTATCTACAGTCTCCCCTGTCAGCAAGCTACACACACTGCTCTCTCCATCCTCTATCTACAGTCTCCCCTGTCAGCAAGCTACACACACTGCTCTCTCCGTCGTCTATCTACAGTCTCCCCTGTCAGCAAGCTACACACACTGCTCTCTCCGTCCTCTATCTACAGTCTCCCCTGTCAGCAAGCTACACACACTGCTCTCTCCGTCCTCTATCTACAGTCTCCCCTGTCAGCAAGCTACACACACTGCTCTCTCCATCCTCTATCTACAGTCTCCCCTGTCAGCAAGCTACACACACTGCTCTCTCCGTCCTCTATCTACAGTCTCCCCTGTCAGCAAGCTACACACACTGCTCTCTCCATCCTCTATCTACAGTCTCCCCTGTCAGCAAGCTACACACACTGCTCTCTCCGTCCTCTATCTACAGTCTCCCCTGTCAGCAAGCTACACACACTGCTCTCTCCATCCTCTATCTACAGTCTCCCCTGTCAGCAAGCTACACACACGGTTCTCTCCATCCTCTATCTACAGTCTCCCCTGTCAGCAAGCTACACACACTGCTCTCTCCGTCCTCTATCTACAGTCTCCCCTGTCAGCAAGCTACACACACTGCTCTCTCCATCCTCTATCTACAGTTTCCCCTGTCAGCAAGCTGCACACACTGCTCTCTCCATCCTCTATCTACAGTCTCCCCTGTCAGCAAGCTACACACACTGCTCTCTCCGTCCTCTATCTACATTCTCCCCTGTCAGCAAGCTGCACACACTGCTCTCTCCGTCCTCTATCTACAGTCTCCCCTGTCAGCAAGCTACACACACTGCTCTCTCCATCCTCTATCTACAGTCTCCCCTGTCAGCAAGCTACACACACTGCTCTCTCCGTCGTCTATCTACAGTCTCCCCTGTCAGCAAGCTACACACACTGCCCTCTCCGTCGTCTATATACAGTCTCCCCTGTCAGCAAGCTACACACACTGCTCTCTCCGTCCTCTATCTACAGTCTCCCCTGTCAGCAAGCTACACACACTGCTCTCTCCGTCCTCTATCTACAGTCTCCCCTGTCAGCAAGCTACACACACTGCTCTCTCCATCCTCTATCTACAGTCTCCCCTGTCAGCAAGCTAAACACACTGCTCTCTCCGTCCTCTATCTACAGTCTCCCCTGTCAGCAAGCTACACACACTGCTCTCTCCTCCTCTATCTACAGTCTCCCCTGTCAGCAAGCTACACACACTGCTCTCTCCGTCCTCTATCTACAGTCTCCCCTGTCAGCAAGCTACACACACTGCTCTCTCCATCCTCTATCTACAGTCTCCCCTGTCAGCAAGCTAAACACACTGCTCTCTCCGTCCTCTATCTACAGTCTCCCCTGTCAGCAAGCTACACACACTGCTCTCTCCTCCTCTATCTACAGTCTCCCCTGTCAGCAAGCTACACACACTGCTCTCTCCGTCCTCTATCTACAGTCTCCCCTGTCAGCAAGCTACACACACTGCTCTCTCCGTCCTCTATCTACAGTCTCCCCTGTCAGCAAGCTACACACACTGCTCTCTCCGTCCTCTGTCTACAGTCTCCCCTGTCAGCAAGCTACACACACTGCTCTCTCCGTCCTCTATCTACAGTCTCCCCTGTCAGCAAGCTACACACACTGCTCTCTCCGTCCTCTATCTACAGTCTCCCCTGTCAGCAAGCTACACACACTGCTCTCTCCGTCCTCTGTCTACAGTCTCCCCTGTCAGCAAGCTACACACACTGCTCTCTCCGTCCTCTATCTACAGTCTCCCCTGTCAGCAAGCTACACACACTGCTCTCTCCATCCTCTATCTACAGTCTCCCCTGTCAACAAGCTACACACACTGCTCTCTCCATCCTCTATCTACAGTCTCCCCTGTCAACAAGCTACACACACTGCTCTCTCCATCCTCTATCTACAGTCTCCCCTGTCAGCAAGCTACACACACTGCTCTCTCCATCCTCTATCTACAGTCTCCCCTGTCAGCAAACTACACACACTGCTCTCTCCATCCTCTATCTACAGTCTCCCCTGTCAGCAAACTACACACACTGCTCTCTCCATCCTCTATCTACAGTCTCCCCTGTCAGCAAGCTACACACACTGCTCTCTCCGTCCTCTATCTACAGTCTCCCCTGTCAGCAAGCTGCACACACTGCTCTCTCCGTCCTCTATCTACAGTCTCCCCTGTCAGCAAGCTACACACACTGCTCTCTCCGTCCTCTATCTACAGTCTCCCCTGTCAGCAAGCTACACACACTGCTCTCTCCGTCCTCTATCTACAGTCTCCCCTGTCAGCAAGCTACACACACTGCTCTCTCCATCCTCTATCTACAGTCTCCCCTGTCAGCAAGCTACACACACTGCTCTCTCCGTCCTCTATCTACAGTCTCCCCTGTCAGCAAGCTACACACACTGCTCTCTCCATCCTCTATCTACAGTCTCCCCTGTCAGCAAGCTACACACACTGCTCTCTCCGTCCTCTATCTACAGTCTCCCCTGTCAGCAAGCTACACACACTGCTCTCTCCATCCTCTATCTACAGTCTCCCCTGTCAGCAAGCTACACACACGGTTCTCTCCATCCTCTATCTACAGTCTCCCCTGTCAGCAAGCTACACACACTGCTCTCTCCGTCCTCTATCTACAGTCTCCCCTGTCAGCAAGCTACACACACTGCTCTCTCCATCCTCTATCTACAGTTTCCCCTGTCAGCAAGCTGCACACACTGCTCTCTCCATCCTCTATCTACAGTCTCCCCTGTCAGCAAGCTACACACACTGCTCTCTCCGTCCTCTATCTACATTCTCCCCTGTCAGCAAGCTGCACACACTGCTCTCTCCGTCCTCTATCTACAGTCTCCCCTGTCAGCAAGCTACACACACTGCTCTCTCCATCCTCTATCTACAGTCTCCCCTGTCAGCAAGCTACACACACTGCTCTCTCCGTCGTCTATCTACAGTCTCCCCTGTCAGCAAGCTACACACACTGCCCTCTCCGTCGTCTATATACAGTCTCCCCTGTCAGCAAGCTACACACACTGCTCTCTCCGTCCTCTATCTACAGTCTCCCCTGTCAGCAAGCTACACACACTGCTCTCTCCGTCCTCTATCTACAGTCTCCCCTGTCAGCAAGCTACACACACTGCTCTCTCCATCCTCTATCTACAGTCTCCCCTGTCAGCAAGCTAAACACACTGCTCTCTCCGTCCTCTATCTACAGTCTCCCCTGTCAGCAAGCTACACACACTGCTCTCTCCTCCTCTATCTACAGTCTCCCCTGTCAGCAAGCTACACACACTGCTCTCTCCGTCCTCTATCTACAGTCTCCCCTGTCAGCAAGCTACACACACTGCTCTCTCCTCCTCTATCTACAGTCTCCCCTGTCAGCAAGCTACACACACTGCTCTCTCCGTCCTCTATCTACAGTCTCCCCTGTCAGCAAGCTACACACACTGCTCTCTCCGTCCTCTATCTACAGTCTCCCCTGTCAGCAAGCTACACACACTGCTCTCTCCGTCCTCTGTCTACAGTCTCCCCTGTCAGCAAGCTACACACACTGCTCTCTCCGTCCTCTGTCTACAGTCTCCCCTGTCAGCAAGCTACACACACTGCTCTCTCCGTCCTCTATCTACAGTCTCCCCTGTCAGCAAGCTACACACACTGCTCTCTCCGTCCTCTGTCTACAGTCTCCCCTGTCAGCAAGCTACACACACTGCTCTCTCCATCCTCTATCTACAGTCTCCCCTGTCAGCAAGCTACACACACTGCTCTCTCCATCCTCTATCTACAGTCTCCCCTGTCAACAAGCTACACACACTGCTCTCTCCATCCTCTATCTACAGTCTCCCCTGTCAACAAGCTACACACACTGCTCTCTCCATCCTCTATCTACAGTCTCCCCTGTCAGCAAGCTACACACACTGCTCTCTCCATCCTCTATCTACAGTCTCCCCTGTCAGCAAACTACACACACTGCTCTCTCCGTCCTCTATCTACAGTCTCCCCTGTCAGCAAGCTACACACACTGCTCTCTCCATCCTCTATCTACAGTCTCCCCTGTCAGCAAGCTACACACACTGCTCTCTCCGTCGTCTATCTACAGTCTCCCCTGTCAGCAAGCTACACACACTGCTCTCTCCGTCCTCTATCTACAGTCTCCCCTGTCAGCAAGCTACACACACTGCTCTCTCCGTCCTCTATCTACAGTCTCCCCTGTCAGCAAGCTACACACACTGCTCTCTCCATCCTCTATCTACAGTCTCCCCTGTCAGCAAGCTACACACACTGCTCTCTCCGTCCTCTATCTACAGTCTCCCCTGTCAGCAAGCTACACACACTGCTCTCTCCATCCTCTATCTACAGTCTCCCCTGTCAGCAAGCTACACACACTGCTCTCTCCGTCCTCTATCTACAGTCTCCCCTGTCAGCAAGCTACACACACTGCTCTCTCCATCCTCTATCTACAGTCTCCCCTGTCAGCAAGCTACACACACGGTTCTCTCCATCCTCTATCTACAGTCTCCCCTGTCAGCAAGCTACACACACTGCTCTCTCCGTCCTCTATCTACAGTCTCCCCTGTCAGCAAGCTACACACACTGCTCTCTCCGTCCTCTATCTACAGTCTCCCCTGTCAGCAAGCTACACACACTGCTCTCTCCGTCCTCTATCTACAGTCTCCCCTGTCAGCAAGCTACACACACTGCTCTCTCCGTCCTCTATCTACAGTCTCCCGTCAGCAAGCTACACACACTGCTCTCTCCATCCTCTATCTACAGTCTCCCGTCAGCAAGCTACACACACTGCTCTCTCCGTCCTCTATCTACAGTCTCCCCTGTCAGCAAGCTACACACACTGCTCTCTCCGTCCTCTATCTACAGTCTCCCCTGTCAGCAAGCTACACACACTGCTCTCTCCGTCCTCTATCTACAGTCTCCCCTGTCAGCAAGCTACACACACTGCTCTCTCCGTCCTCTATCTACAGTCTCCCCTGTCAGCAAGCTACACACACTGCTCTCTCCGTCCTCTATCTACAGTCTCCCCTGTCAGCAAGCTACACACACTGCTCTCTCCGTCCTCTATCTACAGTCTCCCATGTCAGCAAGCTACGCACACTGCTCTCTCCGTCCTCTATCTACAGTCTCCCCTGTCAGCAAGCTACGCACACTGCTCTCTCCGTCCTCTATCTACAGTCTCCCCTGTCAGCAAGCTACGCACACTGCTCTCTCCGTCCTCTATCTACAGTCTCCCCTGTCAGCAAGCTACACACACTGTTCTCTCCGTCCTCTATCTACAGTCTCCCCTGTCAGCAAGCTACACACACTGCTCTCTCCGTCCTCTATCTACAGTCTCCCCTGTCAGCAAGCTACACACACTGCTCTCTCCGTCCTCTATCTACAGTCTCCTCTGTCAGCAAGCTACACACACTGCTCTCTCCATCCTCTATCTACAGTCTCCCCTGTCAGCAAGCTGCACACACTGCTCTCTCCATCCTCTATCTACAGTCTCCCCTGTCAGCAAGCTACACACACTGCTCTCTCCGTCCTCTATCTACAGTCTCCCCTGTCAGCAAGCTGCACACACTGCTCTCTCCGTCCTCTATCTACAGTCTCCCCTGTCAGCAAGCTACACACACTGCTCTCTCCATCCTCTATCTACAGTCTCCCCTGTCAGCAAGCTACACACACTGCTCTCTCCATCCTCTATCTACATTCTCCCCTGTCAGCAAGCTACACACACTGCTCTCTCCATCTTCTATCTACAGTCTCCCGTCAGCAAGCTACACACACTGCTCTCTCCGTCCTCTATCTACAGTCTCCCCTGTCAGCAAGCTACACACACTGCTCTCTCCATCTTCTATCTGCAGTCTCCCCTGTCAGCAAGCTACACACACTGCTCTCTCCGTCCTCTATCTACAGTCTCCCCTGTCAGCAAGCTACACACACTGCTCTCTCCGTCCTCTATCTACAGTCTCCCCTGTCAGCAAGCTACACACACTGCTCTCTCCGTCCTCTATCTACAGTCTCCCCTGTCAGCAAGCTACGCACACTGCTCTCTCCGTCCTCTATCTACAGTCTCCCATGTCAGCAAGCTACGCACACTGCTCTCTCCGTCCTCTATCTACAGTCTCCCCTGTCAGCAAGCTACGCACACTGCTCTCTCCGTCCTCTATCTACAGTCTCCCCTGTCAGCAAGCTACGCACACTGCTCTCTCCGTCCTCTATCTACAGTCTCCCCTGTCAGCAAGCTACACACACTGTTCTCTCCGTCCTCTATCTACAGTCTCCCCTGTCAGCAAGCTACACACACTGCTCTCTCCGTCCTCTATCTACAGTCTCCCCTGTCAGCAAGCTACACACACTGCTCTCTCCGTCCTCTATCTACAGTCTCCTCTGTCAGCAAGCTACACACACTGCTCTCTCCATCCTCTATCTACAGTCTCCCCTGTCAGCAAGCTGCACACACTGCTCTCTCCATCCTCTATCTACAGTCTCCCCTGTCAGCAAGCTACACACACTGCTCTCTCCGTCCTCTATCTACAGTCTCCCCTGTCAGCAAGCTGCACACACTGCTCTCTCCGTCCTCTATCTACAGTCTCCCCTGTCAGCAAGCTACACACACTGCTCTCTCCATCCTCTATCTACAGTCTCCCCTGTCAGCAAGCTACACACACTGCTCTCTCCATCCTCTATCTACATTCTCCCCTGTCAGCAAGCTACACACACTGCTCTCTCCATCTTCTATCTACAGTCTCCCGTCAGCAAGCTACACACACTGCTCTCTCCGTCCTCTATCTACAGTCTCCCCTGTCAGCAAGCTACACACACTGCTCTCTCCATCTTCTATCTGCAGTCTCCCCTGTCAGCAAGCTACACACACTGCTCTCTCCGTCCTCTATCTACAGTCTCCCCTGTCAGCAAGCTACACACACTGCTCTCTCCGTCCTCTATCTACAGTCTCCCCTGTCAGCAAGCTACACACACTGCTCTCTCCGTCCTCTATCTACAGTCTCCCCTGTCAGCAAGCTACACACACTGCTCTCTCCGTCCTCTGTCTACAGTCTCCCCTGTCAGCAAGCTACACACACTGCTCTCTCCATCCTCTATCTACAGTCTCCCCTGTCAGCAAGCTACACACACTGCTCTCTCCGTCCTCTATCTACAGTCTCCCCTGTCAGCAAGCTACACACACTGCTCTCTCCGTCCTCTGTCTACAGTCTCCCCTGTCAGCAAGCTACACACACTGCTCTCTCCATCCTCTATCTACAGTCTCCCCTGTCAGCAAGCTACACACACTGCTCTCTCCATCCTCTATCTACAGTCTCCCCTGTCAACAAGCTACACACACTTCTCTCTCCATCCTCTATCTACAGTCTCCCCTGTCAGCAAGCTACACACACTGCTCTCTCCATCCTCTATCTACAGTCTCCCCTGTCAGCAAACTACACACACTGCTCTCTCCATCCTCTATCTACAGTCTCCCCTGTCAGCAAGCTACACACACTGCTCTCTCCATCCTCTATCTACAGTCTCCCCTGTCAGCAAGCTACACACACTGCTCTCTCCGTCGTCTATCTACAGTCTCCCCTGTCAGCAAGCTACACACACTGCTCTCTCCGTCCTCTATCTACAGTCTCCCCTGTCAGCAAGCTACACACACTGCTCTCTCCATCCTCTATCTACAGTCTCCCCTGTCAGCAAGCTACACACACTGCTCTCTCCATCCTCTATCTACAGTCTCCCCTGTCAGCAAGCTACACACACTGCTCTCTCCGTCCTCTATCTACAGTCTCCCCTGTCAGCAAGCTACACACACTGCTCTCTCCGTCCTCTATCTACAGTCTCCCCTGTCAGCAAGCTACACACACTGCTCTCTCCATCCTCTATCTACAGTCTCCCCTGTCAGCAAGCTACACACACTGTTCTCTCCATCCTCTATCTACAGTCTCCCCTGTCAGCAAGCTACACACACTGCTCTCTCCGTCCTCTATCTACAGTCTCCCCTGTCAGCAAGCTACACACACTGCTCTCTCCATCCTCTGTCTACAGTCTCCCCTGTCAGCAAGCTACACACACTGCCCTCTCCGTCGTCTATCTACAGTCTCCCCTGTCAGCAAGCTACACACACTGCTATCTCCGTCCTCTATCTACAGTCTCCCCTGTCAGCAAGCTACACACACTGCTCTCTCCGTCCTCTATCTACAGTCTCCCCTGTCAGCAAGCTACACACACTGCTCTCTCCGTCCTCTATCTACAGTCTCCCCTGTCAGCAAGCTACACACACTGCTCTCTCCGTCCTCTATCTACAGTCTCCCCTGTCAGCAAGCTACACACACTGCTCTCTCCGTCCTCTATCTACAGTCTCCCGTCAGCAAGCTACACACACTGCTCTCTCCATCCTCTATCTACAGTCTCCCCTGTCAGCAAGCTACACACACTGCTCTCTCCGTCCTCTATCTACAGTCTCCCCTGTCAGCAAGCTACACACACTGCTCTCTCCGTCCTCTATCTACAGTCTCCCCTGTCAGCAAGCTACACACACTGCTCTCTCCATCCTCTATCTACATTCTCCCCTGTCAGCAAGCTACACACACTGCTCTCTCCATCCTCTATCTACAGTCTCCCGTCAGCAAGCTACACACACTGCTCTCTCCGTCCTCTATCTACAGTCTCCCCTGTCAGCAAGCTACACACACTGCTCTCTCCATCCTCTATCTACAGTCTCCCCTGTCAGCAAGCTACACACACTGCTCTCTCCGTCGTCTATCTACAGTCTCCCCTGTCAGCAAGCTACACACACTGCTCTCTCCGTCCTCTATCTACAGTCTCCCCTGTCAGCAAGCTACACACACTGCTCTCTCCATCCTCTATCTACAGTCTCCCCTGTCAGCAAGCTACACACACTGCTCTCTCCGTCCTCTATCTACAGTCTCCCCTGTCAGCAAGCTACACACACTGCTCTCTCCGTCCTCTATCTACAGTCTCCCCTGTCAGCAAGCTACACACACTGCTCTCTCCATCCTCTATCTACAGTCTCCCCTGTCAGCAAGCTAAACACACTGCTCTCTCCGTCCTCTATCTACAGTCTCCCCTGTCAGCAAGCTACACACACTGCTCTCTCCTCCTCTATCTACAGTCTCCCCTGTCAGCAAGCTACACACACTGCTCTCTCCGTCCTCTATCTACAGTCTCCCCTGTCAGCAAGCTACACACACTGCTCTCTCCATCCTCTATCTACAGTCTCCCCTGTCAGCAAGCTAAACACACTGCTCTCTCCGTCCTCTATCTACAGTCTCCCCTGTCAGCAAGCTACACACACTGCTCTCTCCTCCTCTATCTACAGTCTCCCCTGTCAGCAAGCTACACACACTGCTCTCTCCGTCCTCTATCTACAGTCTCCCCTGTCAGCAAGCTACACACACTGCTCTCTCCTCCTCTATCTACAGTCTCCCCTGTCAGCAAGCTACACACACTGCTCTCTCCGTCCTCTGTCTACAGTCTCCCCTGTCAGCAAGCTACACACACTGCTCTCTCCGTCCTCTATCTACAGTCTCCCCTGTCAGCAAGCTACACACACTGCTCTCTCCGTCCTCTATCTACAGTCTCCCCTGTCAGCAAGCTACACACACTGCTCTCTCCGTCCTCTGTCTACAGTCTCCCCTGTCAGCAAGCTACACACACTGCTCTCTCCATCCTCTATCTACAGTCTCCCCTGTCAGCAAGCTACACACACTGCTCTCTCCATCCTCTATCTACAGTCTCCCCTGTCAACAAGCTACACACACTGCTCTCTCCATCCTCTATCTACAGTCTCCCCTGTCAGCAAGCTACACACACTGCTCTCTCCATCCTCTATCTACAGTCTCCCCTGTCAGCAAGCTACACACACTGCTCTCTCCATCCTCTATCTACAGTCTCCCCTGTCAGCAAGCTACACACACTGCTCTCTCCGTCGTCTATCTACAGTCTCCCCTGTCAGCAAGCTACACACACTGCTCTCTCCGTCCTCTATCTACAGTCTCCCCTGTCAGCAAGCTACACACACTGCTCTCTCCGTCCTCTATCTACAGTCTCCCCTGTCAGCAAGCTACACACACTGCTCTCTCCATCCTCTATCTACAGTCTCCCCTGTCAGCAAGCTACACACACTGCTCTCTCCGTCCTCTATCTACAGTCTCCCCTGTCAGCAAGCTACACACACTGCTCTCTCCATCCTCTATCTACAGTCTCCCCTGTCAGCAAGCTACACACACTGCTCTCTCCGTCCTCTATCTACAGTCTCCCCTGTCAGCAAGCTACACACACTGCTCTCTCCATCCTCTATCTACAGTCTCCCCTGTCAGCAAGCTACACACACGGTTCTCTCCATCCTCTATCTACAGTCTCCCCTGTCAGCAAGCTACACACACTGCTCTCTCCGTCCTCTATCTACAGTCTCCCCTGTCAGCAAGCTACACACACTGCTCTCTCCATCCTCTATCTACAGTTTCCCCTGTCAGCAAGCTGCACACACTGCTCTCTCCATCCTCTATCTACAGTCTCCCCTGTCAGCAAGCTACACACACTGCTCTCTCCGTCCTCTATCTACATTCTCCCCTGTCAGCAAGCTGCACACACTGCTCTCTCCGTCCTCTATCTACAGTCTCCCCTGTCAGCAAGCTACACACACTGCTCTCTCCATCCTCTATCTACAGTCTCCCCTGTCAGCAAGCTACACACACTGCTCTCTCCGTCGTCTATCTACAGTCTCCCCTGTCAGCAAGCTACACACACTGCCCTCTCCGTCGTCTATATACAGTCTCCCCTGTCAGCAAGCTACACACACTGCTCTCTCCGTCCTCTATCTACAGTCTCCCCTGTCAGCAAGCTACACACACTGCTCTCTCCGTCCTCTATCTACAGTCTCCCCTGTCAGCAAGCTACACACACTGCTCTCTCCATCCTCTATCTACAGTCTCCCCTGTCAGCAAGCTAAACACACTGCTCTCTCCGTCCTCTATCTACAGTCTCCCCTGTCAGCAAGCTACACACACTGCTCTCTCCTCCTCTATCTACAGTCTCCCCTGTCAGCAAGCTACACACACTGCTCTCTCCGTCCTCTATCTACAGTCTCCCCTGTCAGCAAGCTACACACACTGCTCTCTCCTCCTCTATCTACAGTCTCCCCTGTCAGCAAGCTACACACACTGCTCTCTCCGTCCTCTATCTACAGTCTCCCCTGTCAGCAAGCTACACACACTGCTCTCTCCGTCCTCTATCTACAGTCTCCCCTGTCAGCAAGCTACACACACTGCTCTCTCCGTCCTCTGTCTACAGTCTCCCCTGTCAGCAAGCTACACACACTGCTCTCTCCGTCCTCTATCTACAGTCTCCCCTGTCAGCAAGCTACACACACTGCTCTCTCCGTCCTCTATCTACAGTCTCCCCTGTCAGCAAGCTACACACACTGCTCTCTCCGTCCTCTGTCTACAGTCTCCCCTGTCAGCAAGCTACACACACTGCTCTCTCCATCCTCTATCTACAGTCTCCCCTGTCAGCAAGCTACACACACTGCTCTCTCCATCCTCTATCTACAGTCTCCCCTGTCAACAAGCTACACACACTGCTCTCTCCATCCTCTATCTACAGTCTCCCCTGTCAACAAGCTACACACACTGCTCTCTCCATCCTCTATCTACAGTCTCCCCTGTCAGCAAGCTACACACACTGCTCTCTCCATCCTCTATCTACAGTCTCCCCTGTCAGCAAACTACACACACTGCTCTCTCCGTCCTCTATCTACAGTCTCCCCTGTCAGCAAGCTACACACACTGCTCTCTCCATCCTCTATCTACAGTCTCCCCTGTCAGCAAGCTACACACACTGCTCTCTCCGTCGTCTATCTACAGTCTCCCCTGTCAGCAAGCTACACACACTGCTCTCTCCGTCCTCTATCTACAGTCTCCCCTGTCAGCAAGCTACACACACTGCTCTCTCCGTCCTCTATCTACAGTCTCCCCTGTCAGCAAGCTACACACACTGCTCTCTCCATCCTCTATCTACAGTCTCCCCTGTCAGCAAGCTACACACACTGCTCTCTCCGTCCTCTATCTACAGTCTCCCCTGTCAGCAAGCTACACACACTGCTCTCTCCATCCTCTATCTACAGTCTCCCCTGTCAGCAAGCTACACACACTGCTCTCTCCGTCCTCTATCTACAGTCTCCCCTGTCAGCAAGCTACACACACTGCTCTCTCCATCCTCTATCTACAGTCTCCCCTGTCAGCAAGCTACACACACGGTTCTCTCCATCCTCTATCTACAGTCTCCCCTGTCAGCAAGCTACACACACTGCTCTCTCCGTCCTCTATCTACAGTCTCCCCTGTCAGCAAGCTACACACACTGCTCTCTCCGTCCTCTATCTACAGTCTCCCCTGTCAGCAAGCTACACACACTGCTCTCTCCGTCCTCTATCTACAGTCTCCCCTGTCAGCAAGCTACACACACTGCTCTCTCCGTCCTCTATCTACAGTCTCCCGTCAGCAAGCTACACACACTGCTCTCTCCATCCTCTATCTACAGTCTCCCGTCAGCAAGCTACACACACTGCTCTCTCCGTCCTCTATCTACAGTCTCCCCTGTCAGCAAGCTACACACACTGCTCTCTCCGTCCTCTATCTACAGTCTCCCCTGTCAGCAAGCTACACACACTGCTCTCTCCGTCCTCTATCTACAGTCTCCCCTGTCAGCAAGCTACACACACTGCTCTCTCCGTCCTCTATCTACAGTCTCCCCTGTCAGCAAGCTACACACACTGCTCTCTCCGTCCTCTATCTACAGTCTCCCCTGTCAGCAAGCTACACACACTGCTCTCTCCGTCCTCTATCTACAGTCTCCCATGTCAGCAAGCTACGCACACTGCTCTCTCCGTCCTCTATCTACAGTCTCCCCTGTCAGCAAGCTACGCACACTGCTCTCTCCGTCCTCTATCTACAGTCTCCCCTGTCAGCAAGCTACGCACACTGCTCTCTCCGTCCTCTATCTACAGTCTCCCCTGTCAGCAAGCTACACACACTGTTCTCTCCGTCCTCTATCTACAGTCTCCCCTGTCAGCAAGCTACACACACTGCTCTCTCCGTCCTCTATCTACAGTCTCCCCTGTCAGCAAGCTACACACACTGCTCTCTCCGTCCTCTATCTACAGTCTCCTCTGTCAGCAAGCTACACACACTGCTCTCTCCATCCTCTATCTACAGTCTCCCCTGTCAGCAAGCTGCACACACTGCTCTCTCCATCCTCTATCTACAGTCTCCCCTGTCAGCAAGCTACACACACTGCTCTCTCCGTCCTCTATCTACAGTCTCCCCTGTCAGCAAGCTGCACACACTGCTCTCTCCGTCCTCTATCTACAGTCTCCCCTGTCAGCAAGCTACACACACTGCTCTCTCCATCCTCTATCTACAGTCTCCCCTGTCAGCAAGCTACACACACTGCTCTCTCCATCCTCTATCTACATTCTCCCCTGTCAGCAAGCTACACACACTGCTCTCTCCATCTTCTATCTACAGTCTCCCGTCAGCAAGCTACACACACTGCTCTCTCCGTCCTCTATCTACAGTCTCCCCTGTCAGCAAGCTACACACACTGCTCTCTCCATCTTCTATCTGCAGTCTCCCCTGTCAGCAAGCTACACACACTGCTCTCTCCGTCCTCTATCTACAGTCTCCCCTGTCAGCAAGCTACACACACTGCTCTCTCCGTCCTCTATCTACAGTCTCCCCTGTCAGCAAGCTACACACACTGCTCTCTCCGTCCTCTATCTACAGTCTCCCCTGTCAGCAAGCTACACACACTGCTCTCTCCGTCCTCTATCTACAGTCTCCCATGTCAGCAAGCTACGCACACTGCTCTCTCCGTCCTCTATCTACAGTCTCCCCTGTCAGCAAGCTACGCACACTGCTCTCTCCGTCCTCTATCTACAGTCTCCCCTGTCAGCAAGCTACGCACACTGCTCTCTCCGTCCTCTATCTACAGTCTCCCCTGTCAGCAAGCTACACACACTGTTCTCTCCGTCCTCTATCTACAGTCTCCCCTGTCAGCAAGCTACACACACTGCTCTCTCCGTCCTCTATCTACAGTCTCCCCTGTCAGCAAGCTACACACACTGCTCTCTCCGTCCTCTATCTACAGTCTCCTCTGTCAGCAAGCTACACACACTGCTCTCTCCATCCTCTATCTACAGTCTCCCCTGTCAGCAAGCTGCACACACTGCTCTCTCCATCCTCTATCTACAGTCTCCCCTGTCAGCAAGCTACACACACTGCTCTCTCCGTCCTCTATCTACAGTCTCCCCTGTCAGCAAGCTGCACACACTGCTCTCTCCGTCCTCTATCTACAGTCTCCCCTGTCAGCAAGCTACACACACTGCTCTCTCCATCCTCTATCTACAGTCTCCCCTGTCAGCAAGCTACACACACTGCTCTCTCCATCCTCTATCTACATTCTCCCCTGTCAGCAAGCTACACACACTGCTCTCTCCATCTTCTATCTACAGTCTCCCGTCAGCAAGCTACACACACTGCTCTCTCCGTCCTCTATCTACAGTCTCCCCTGTCAGCAAGCTACACACACTGCTCTCTCCATCTTCTATCTGCAGTCTCCCCTGTCAGCAAGCTACACACACTGCTCTCTCCGTCCTCTATCTACAGTCTCCCCTGTCAGCAAGCTACACACACTGCTCTCTCCGTCCTCTATCTACAGTCTCCCCTGTCAGCAAGCTACACACACTGCTCTCTCCGTCCTCTATCTACAGTCTCCCCTGTCAGCAAGCTACACACACTGCTCTCTCCGTCCTCTGTCTACAGTCTCCCCTGTCAGCAAGCTACACACACTGCTCTCTCCATCCTCTATCTACAGTCTCCCCTGTCAGCAAGCTACACACACTGCTCTCTCCGTCCTCTATCTACAGTCTCCCCTGTCAGCAAGCTACACACACTGCTCTCTCCGTCCTCTGTCTACAGTCTCCCCTGTCAGCAAGCTACACACACTGCTCTCTCCATCCTCTATCTACAGTCTCCCCTGTCAGCAAGCTACACACACTGCTCTCTCCATCCTCTATCTACAGTCTCCCCTGTCAACAAGCTACACACACTGCTCTCTCCATCCTCTATCTACAGTCTCCCCTGTCAGCAAGCTACACACACTGCTCTCTCCATCCTCTATCTACAGTCTCCCCTGTCAGCAAACTACACACACTGCTCTCTCCATCCTCTATCTACAGTCTCCCCTGTCAGCAAGCTACACACACTGCTCTCTCCATCCTCTATCTACAGTCTCCCCTGTCAGCAAGCTACACACACTGCTCTCTCCGTCGTCTATCTACAGTCTCCCCTGTCAGCAAGCTACACACACTGCTCTCTCCGTCCTCTATCTACAGTCTCCCCTGTCAGCAAGCTACACACACTGCTCTCTCCATCCTCTATCTACAGTCTCCCCTGTCAGCAAGCTACACACACTGCTCTCTCCATCCTCTATCTACAGTCTCCCCTGTCAGCAAGCTACACACACTGCTCTCTCCGTCCTCTATCTACAGTCTCCCCTGTCAGCAAGCTACACACACTGCTCTCTCCGTCCTCTATCTACAGTCTCCCCTGTCAGCAAGCTACACACACTGCTCTCTCCATCCTCTATCTACAGTCTCCCCTGTCAGCAAGCTACACACACTGTTCTCTCCATCCTCTATCTACAGTCTCCCCTGTCAGCAAGCTACACACACTGCTCTCTCCGTCCTCTATCTACAGTCTCCCCTGTCAGCAAGCTACACACACTGCTCTCTCCATCCTCTGTCTACAGTCTCCCCTGTCAGCAAGCTACACACACTGCCCTCTCCGTCGTCTATCTACAGTCTCCCCTGTCAGCAAGCTACACACACTGCTATCTCCGTCCTCTATCTACAGTCTCCCCTGTCAGCAAGCTACACACACTGCTCTCTCCGTCCTCTATCTACAGTCTCCCCTGTCAGCAAGCTACACACACTGCTCTCTCCGTCCTCTATCTACAGTCTCCCCTGTCAGCAAGCTACACACACTGCTCTCTCCGTCCTCTATCTACAGTCTCCCCTGTCAGCAAGCTACACACACTGCTCTCTCCGTCCTCTATCTACAGTCTCCCGTCAGCAAGCTACACACACTGCTCTCTCCATCCTCTATCTACAGTCTCCCCTGTCAGCAAGCTACACACACTGCTCTCTCCGTCCTCTATCTACAGTCTCCCCTGTCAGCAAGCTACACACACTGCTCTCTCCGTCCTCTATCTACAGTCTCCCCTGTCAGCAAGCTACACACACTGCTCTCTCCATCCTCTATCTACATTCTCCCCTGTCAGCAAGCTACACACACTGCTCTCTCCATCCTCTATCTACAGTCTCCCGTCAGCAAGCTACACACACTGCTCTCTCCGTCCTCTATCTACAGTCTCCCCTGTCAGCAAGCTACACACACTGCTCTCTCCATCCTCTATCTACAGTCTCCCCTGTCAGCAAGCTACACACACTGCTCTCTCCGTCGTCTATCTACAGTCTCCCCTGTCAGCAAGCTACACACACTGCTCTCTCCGTCCTCTATCTACAGTCTCCCCTGTCAGCAAGCTACACACACTGCTCTCTCCATCCTCTATCTACAGTCTCCCCTGTCAGCAAGCTACACACACTGCTCTCTCCGTCCTCTATCTACAGTCTCCCCTGTCAGCAAGCTACACACACTGCTCTCTCCGTCCTCTATCTACAGTCTCCCCTGTCAGCAAGCTACACACACTGCTCTCTCCATCCTCTATCTACAGTCTCCCCTGTCAGCAAGCTAAACACACTGCTCTCTCCGTCCTCTATCTACAGTCTCCCCTGTCAGCAAGCTACACACACTGCTCTCTCCTCCTCTATCTACAGTCTCCCCTGTCAGCAAGCTACACACACTGCTCTCTCCGTCCTCTATCTACAGTCTCCCCTGTCAGCAAGCTACACACACTGCTCTCTCCATCCTCTATCTACAGTCTCCCCTGTCAGCAAGCTAAACACACTGCTCTCTCCGTCCTCTATCTACAGTCTCCCCTGTCAGCAAGCTACACACACTGCTCTCTCCTCCTCTATCTACAGTCTCCCCTGTCAGCAAGCTACACACACTGCTCTCTCCGTCCTCTATCTACAGTCTCCCCTGTCAGCAAGCTACACACACTGCTCTCTCCGTCCTCTATCTACAGTCTCCCCTGTCAGCAAGCTACACACACTGCTCTCTCCGTCCTCTGTCTACAGTCTCCCCTGTCAGCAAGCTACACACACTGCTCTCTCCGTCCTCTATCTACAGTCTCCCCTGTCAGCAAGCTACACACACTGCTCTCTCCGTCCTCTATCTACAGTCTCCCCTGTCAGCAAGCTACACACACTGCTCTCTCCGTCCTCTGTCTACAGTCTCCCCTGTCAGCAAGCTACACACACTGCTCTCTCCATCCTCTATCTACAGTCTCCCCTGTCAGCAAGCTACACACACTGCTCTCTCCATCCTCTATCTACAGTCTCCCCTGTCAACAAGCTACACACACTGCTCTCTCCATCCTCTATCTACAGTCTCCCCTGTCAGCAAGCTACACACACTGCTCTCTCCATCCTCTATCTACAGTCTCCCCTGTCAGCAAACTACACACACTGCTCTCTCCATCCTCTATCTACAGTCTCCCCTGTCAGCAAGCTACACACACTGCTCTCTCCATCCTCTATCTACAGTCTCCCCTGTCAGCAAGCTACACACACTGCTCTCTCCGTCGTCTATCTACAGTCTCCCCTGTCAGCAAGCTACACACACTGCTCTCTCCGTCCTCTATCTACAGTCTCCCCTGTCAGCAAGCTACACACACTGCTCTCTCCGTCCTCTATCTACAGTCTCCCCTGTCAGCAAGCTACACACACTGCTCTCTCCATCCTCTATCTACAGTCTCCCCTGTCAGCAAGCTACACACACTGCTCTCTCCGTCCTCTATCTACAGTCTCCCCTGTCAGCAAGCTACACACACTGCTCTCTCCATCCTCTATCTACAGTCTCCCCTGTCAGCAAGCTACACACACTGCTCTCTCCGTCCTCTATCTACAGTCTCCCCTGTCAGCAAGCTACACACACTGCTCTCTCCATCCTCTATCTACAGTCTCCCCTGTCAGCAAGCTACACACACGGTTCTCTCCATCCTCTATCTACAGTCTCCCCTGTCAGCAAGCTACACACACTGCTCTCTCCGTCCTCTATCTACAGTCTCCCCTGTCAGCAAGCTACACATACTGCTCTCTCCATCCTCTATCTACAGTTTCCCCTGTCAGCAAGCTGCACACACTGCTCTCTCCATCCTCTATCTACAGTCTCCCCTGTCAGCAAGCTGCACACACTGCTCTCTCCATCCTCTATCTACAGTCTCCCCTGTCAGCAAGCTACACACACTGCTCTCTCCGTCCTCTATCTACATTCTCCCCTGTCAGCAAGCTGCACACACTGCTCTCTCCGTCCTCTATCTACAGTCTCCCCTGTCAGCAAGCTACACACACTGCTCTCTCCATCCTCTATCTACAGTCTCCCCTGTCAGCAAGCTACACACACTGCCCTCTCCGTCGTCTATATACAGTCTCCCCTGTCAGCAAGCTACACACACTGCTCTCTCCGTCCTCTATCTACAGTCTCCCCTGTCAGCAAGCTACACACACTGCTCTCTCCGTCCTCTATCTACAGTCTCCCCTGTCAGCAAGCTACACACACTGCTCTCTCCATCCTCTATCTACAGTCTCCCCTGTCAGCAAGCTAAACACACTGCTCTCTCCGTCCTCTATCTACAGTCTCCCCTGTCAGCAAGCTACACACACTGCTCTCTCCTCCTCTATCTACAGTCTCCCCTGTCAGCAAGCTACACACACTGCTCTCTCCGTCCTCTATCTACAGTCTCCCCTGTCAGCAAGCTACACACACTGCTCTCTCCATCCTCTATCTACAGTCTCCCCTGTCAGCAAGCTAAACACACTGCTCTCTCCGTCCTCTATCTACAGTCTCCCCTGTCAGCAAGCTACACACACTGCTCTCTCCTCCTCTATCTACAGTCTCCCCTGTCAGCAAGCTACACACACTGCTCTCTCCGTCCTCTATCTACAGTCTCCCCTGTCAGCAAGCTACACACACTGCTCTCTCCGTCCTCTATCTACAGTCTCCCCTGTCAGCAAGCTACACACACTGCTCTCTCCGTCCTCTGTCTACAGTCTCCCCTGTCAGCAAGCTACACACACTGCTCTCTCCGTCCTCTATCTACAGTCTCCCCTGTCAGCAAGCTACACACACTGCTCTCTCCGTCCTCTATCTACAGTCTCCCCTGTCAGCAAGCTACACACACTGCTCTCTCCGTCCTCTGTCTACAGTCTCCCCTGTCAGCAAGCTACACACACTGCTCTCTCCATCCTCTATCTACAGTCTCCCCTGTCAGCAAGCTACACACACTGCTCTCTCCATCCTCTATCTACAGTCTCCCCTGTCAACAAGCTACACACACTGCTCTCTCCATCCTCTATCTACAGTCTCCCCTGTCAACAAGCTACACACACTGCTCTCTCCATCCTCTATCTACAGTCTCCCCTGTCAGCAAGCTACACACACTGCTCTCTCCATCCTCTATCTACAGTCTCCCCTGTCAGCAAACTACACACACTGCTCTCTCCATCCTCTATCTACAGTCTCCCCTGTCAGCAAGCTACACACACTGCTCTCTCCATCCTCTATCTACAGTCTCCCCTGTCAGCAAGCTACACACACTGCTCTCTCCGTCGTCTATCTACAGTCTCCCCTGTCAGCAAGCTACACACACTTCTCTCTCCGTCCTCTATCTACAGTCTCCCCTGTCAGCAAGCTACACACACTGCTCTCTCCGTCCTCTATCTACAGTCTCCCCTGTCAGCAAGCTACACACACTGCTCTCTCCATCCTCTATCTACAGTCTCCCCTGTCAGCAAGCTACACACACTGCTCTCTCCGTCCTCTATCTACAGTCTCCCCTGTCAGCAAGCTACACACACTGCTCTCTCCATCCTCTATCTACAGTCTCCCCTGTCAGCAAGCTACACACACTGCTCTCTCCGTCCTCTATCTACAGTCTCCCCTGTCAGCAAGCTACACACACTGCTCTCTCCATCCTCTATCTACAGTCTCCCCTGTCAGCAAGCTACACACACGGTTCTCTCCGTCCTCTATCTACAGTCTCCCCTGTCAGCAAGCTACACACACTGCTCTCTCCGTCCTCTATCTACAGTCTCCCCTGTCAGCAAGCTACACACACTGCTCTCTCCATCCTCTATCTACAGTTTCCCCTGTCAGCAAGCTGCACACACTGCTCTCTCCATCCTCTATCTACAGTCTCCCCTGTCAGCAAGCTACACACACTGCTCTCTCCGTCCTCTATCTACAGTCTCCCCTGTCAGCAAGCTGCACACACTGCTCTCTCCGTCCTCTATCTACAGTCTCCCCTGTCAGCAAGCTACACACACTGCTCTCTCCGTCCTCTATCTACAGTCTCCCCTGTCAGCAAGCTACACACACTGCTCTCTCCGTCCTCTATCTACAGTCTCCCCTGTCAGCAAGCTACACACACTGCTCTCTCCATCCTCTATCTACAGTCTCCCCTGTCAGCAAGCTACACACACTGCTCTCTCCGTCCTCTATCTACAGTCTCCCCTGTCAGCAAGCTACACACACTGCTCTCTCCATCCTCTATCTACAGTCTCCCCTGTCAGCAAGCTACACACACTGCTCTCTCCGTCCTCTATCTACAGTCTCCCCTGTCAGCAAGCTACACACACTGCTCTCTCCATCCTCTATCTACAGTCTCCCCTGTCAGCAAGCTACACACACGGTTCTCTCCATCCTCTATCTACAGTCTCCCCTGTCAGCAAGCTACACACACTGCTCTCTCCGTCCTCTATCTACAGTCTCCCCTGTCAGCAAGCTACACACACTGCTCTCTCCATCCTCTATCTACAGTTTCCCCTGTCAGCAAGCTGCACACACTGCTCTCTCCATCCTCTATCTACAGTCTCCCCTGTCAGCAAGCTACACACACTGCTCTCTCCTCCTCTATCTACAGTCTCCCCTGTCAGCAAGCTACACACACTGCTCTCTCCGTCCTCTATCTACAGTCTCCCCTGTCAGCAAGCTACACACACTGCTCTCTCCATCCTCTATCTACAGTTTCCCCTGTCAGCAAGCTGCACACACTGCTCTCTCCATCCTCTATCTACAGTCTCCCCTGTCAGCAAGCTACACACACTGCTCTCTCCGTCCTCTATCTACAGTCTCCCCTGTCAGCAAGCTGCACACACTGCTCTCTCCGTCCTCTATCTACAGTCTCCCCTGTCAGCAAGCTACACACACTGCTCTCTCCGTCCTCTATCTACAGTCTCCCCTGTCAGCAAGCTACACACACTGCTCTCTCCGTCCTCTATCTACAGTCTCCCCTGTCAGCAAGCTACACACACTGCTCTCTCCTCCTCTATCTACAGTCTCCCCTGTCAGCAAGCTACACACACTGCTCTCTCCGTCCTCTATCTACAGTCTCCCCTGTCAGCAAGCTACACACACTGCTCTCTCCGTCCTCTATCTACAGTCTCCCCTGTCAGCAAGCTACACACACTGCTCTCTCCGTCCTCTGTCTACAGTCTCCCCTGTCAGCAAGCTACACACACTGCTCTCTCCGTCCTCTATCTACAGTCTCCCCTGTCAGCAAGCTACACACACTGCTCTCTCCGTCCTCTATCTACAGTCTCCCCTGTCAGCAAGCTACACACACTGCTCTCTCCGTCCTCTGTCTACAGTCTCCCCTGTCAGCAAGCTACACACACTGCTCTCTCCATCCTCTATCTACAGTCTCCCCTGTCAGCAAGCTACACACACTGCTCTCTCCATCCTCTATCTACAGTCTCCCCTGTCAACAAGCTACACACACTGCTCTCTCCATCCTCTATCTACAGTCTCCCCTGTCAACAAGCTACACACACTGCTCTCTCCATCCTCTATCTACAGTCTCCCCTGTCAGCAAGCTACACACACTGCTCTCTCCATCCTCTATCTACAGTCTCCCCTGTCAGCAAACTACACACACTGCTCTCTCCATCCTCTATCTACAGTCTCCCCTGTCAGCAAGCTACACACACTGCTCTCTCCATCCTCTATCTACAGTCTCCCCTGTCAGCAAGCTACACACACTGCTCTCTCCGTCCTCTATCTACAGTCTCCCCTGTCAGCAAGCTACACACACTTCTCTCTCCGTCCTCTATCTACAGTCTCCCCTGTCAGCAAGCTACACACACTGCTCTCTCCGTCCTCTATCTACAGTCTCCCCTGTCAGCAAGCTACACACACTGCTCTCTCCATCCTCTATCTACAGTCTCCCCTGTCAGCAAGCTACACACACTGCTCTCTCCGTCCTCTATCTACAGTCTCCCCTGTCAGCAAGCTACACACACTGCTCTCTCCATCCTCTATCTACAGTCTCCCCTGTCAGCAAGCTACACACACGGTTCTCTCCATCCTCTATCTACAGTCTCCCCTGTCAGCAAGCTACACACACTGCTCTCTCCGTCCTCTATCTACAGTCTCCCCTGTCAGCAAGCTACACACACTGCTCTCTCCATCCTCTATCTACAGTTTCCCCTGTCAGCAAGCTGCACACACTGCTCTCTCCATCCTCTATCTACAGTCTCCCCTGTCAGCAAGCTACACACACTGCTCTCTCCTCCTCTATCTACAGTCTCCCCTGTCAGCAAGCTACACACACTGCTCTCTCCGTCCTCTATCTACAGTCTCCCCTGTCAGCAAGCTACACACACTGCTCTCTCCATCCTCTATCTACAGTTTCCCCTGTCAGCAAGCTGCACACACTGCTCTCTCCATCCTCTATCTACAGTCTCCCCTGTCAGCAAGCTACACACACTGCTCTCTCCGTCCTCTATCTACAGTCTCCCCTGTCAGCAAGCTGCACACACTGCTCTCTCCGTCCTCTATCTACAGTCTCCCCTGTCAGCAAGCTACACACACTGCTCTCTCCGTCCTCTGTCTACAGTCTCCCCTGTCAGCAAGCTACACACACTGCTCTCTCCATCCTCTATCTACAGTCTCCCCTGTCAGCAAGCTACACACACTGCTCTCTCCATCCTCTATCTACAGTCTCCCCTGTCAACAAGCTACACACACTGCTCTCTCCATCCTCTATCTACAGTCTCCCCTGTCAACAAGCTACACACACTGCTCTCTCCATCCTCTATCTACAGTCTCCCCTGTCAGCAAGCTACACACACTGCTCTCTCCATCCTCTATCTACAGTCTCCCCTGTCAGCAAACTACACACACTGCTCTCTCCATCCTCTATCTACAGTCTCCCCTGTCAGCAAGCTACACACACTGCTCTCTCCATCCTCTATCTACAGTCTCCCCTGTCAGCAAGCTACACACACTGCTCTCTCCGTCGTCTATCTACAGTCTCCCCTGTCAGCAAGCTACACACACTTCTCTCTCCGTCCTCTATCTACAGTCTCCCCTGTCAGCAAGCTACACACACTGCTCTCTCCGTCCTCTATCTACAGTCTCCCCTGTCAGCAAGCTACACACACTGCTCTCTCCATCCTCTATCTACAGTCTCCCCTGTCAGCAAGCTACACACACTGCTCTCTCCGTCCTCTATCTACAGTCTCCCCTGTCAGCAAGCTACACACACTGCTCTCTCCATCCTCTATCTACAGTCTCCCCTGTCAGCAAGCTACACACACGGTTCTCTCCATCCTCTATCTACAGTCTCCCCTGTCAGCAAGCTACACACACTGCTCTCTCCGTCCTCTATCTACAGTCTCCCCTGTCAGCAAGCTACACACACTGCTCTCTCCATCCTCTATCTACAGTTTCCCCTGTCAGCAAGCTGCACACACTGCTCTCTCCATCCTCTATCTACAGTCTCCCCTGTCAGCAAGCTACACACACTGCTCTCTCCTCCTCTATCTACAGTCTCCCCTGTCAGCAAGCTACACACACTGCTCTCTCCGTCCTCTATCTACAGTCTCCCCTGTCAGCAAGCTACACACACTGCTCTCTCCATCCTCTATCTACAGTTTCCCCTGTCAGCAAGCTGCACACACTGCTCTCTCCATCCTCTATCTACAGTCTCCCCTGTCAGCAAGCTACACACACTGCTCTCTCCGTCCTCTATCTACAGTCTCCCCTGTCAGCAAGCTGCACACACTGCTCTCTCCGTCCTCTATCTACAGTCTCCCCTGTCAGCAAGCTACACACACTGCTCTCTCCGTCCTCTATCTACAGTCTCCCCTGTCAGCAAGCTACACACACTGCTCTCTCCATCCTCTATCTACAGTTTCCCCTGTCAGCAAGCTGCACACACTGCTCTCTCCATCCTCTATCTACAGTCTCCCCTGTCAGCAAGCTACACACACTGCTCTCTCCGTCCTCTATCTACAGTCTCCCCTGTCAGCAAGCTGCACACACTGCTCTCTCCGTCCTCTATCTACAGTCTCCCCTGTCAGCAAGCTACACACACTGCTCTCTCCGTCCTCTGTCTACAGTCTCCCCTGTCAGCAAGCTACACACACTGCTCTCTCCATCCTCTATCTACAGTCTCCCCTGTCAGCAAGCTACACACACTGCTCTCTCCATCCTCTATCTACAGTCTCCCCTGTCAACAAGCTACACACACTGCTCTCTCCATCCTCTATCTACAGTCTCCCCTGTCAACAAGCTACACACACTGCTCTCTCCATCCTCTATCTACAGTCTCCCCTGTCAGCAAGCTACACACACTGCTCTCTCCATCCTCTATCTACAGTCTCCCCTGTCAGCAAACTACACACACTGCTCTCTCCATCCTCTATCTACAGTCTCCCCTGTCAGCAAGCTACACACACTGCTCTCTCCATCCTCTATCTACAGTCTCCCCTGTCAGCAAGCTACACACACTGCTCTCTCCGTCGTCTATCTACAGTCTCCCCTGTCAGCAAGCTACACACACTTCTCTCTCCGTCCTCTATCTACAGTCTCCCCTGTCAGCAAGCTACACACACTGCTCTCTCCGTCCTCTATCTACAGTCTCCCCTGTCAGCAAGCTACACACACTGCTCTCTCCATCCTCTATCTACAGTCTCCCCTGTCAGCAAGCTACACACACTGCTCTCTCCGTCCTCTATCTACAGTCTCCCCTGTCAGCAAGCTACACACACTGCTCTCTCCATCCTCTATCTACAGTCTCCCCTGTCAGCAAGCTACACACACGGTTCTCTCCATCCTCTATCTACAGTCTCCCCTGTCAGCAAGCTACACACACTGCTCTCTCCGTCCTCTATCTACAGTCTCCCCTGTCAGCAAGCTACACACACTGCTCTCTCCATCCTCTATCTACAGTTTCCCCTGTCAGCAAGCTGCACACACTGCTCTCTCCATCCTCTATCTACAGTCTCCCCTGTCAGCAAGCTACACACACTGCTCTCTCCTCCTCTATCTACAGTCTCCCCTGTCAGCAAGCTACACACACTGCTCTCTCCGTCCTCTATCTACAGTCTCCCCTGTCAGCAAGCTACACACACTGCTCTCTCCATCCTCTATCTACAGTTTCCCCTGTCAGCAAGCTGCACACACTGCTCTCTCCATCCTCTATCTACAGTCTCCCCTGTCAGCAAGCTACACACACTGCTCTCTCCGTCCTCTATCTACAGTCTCCCCTGTCAGCAAGCTGCACACACTGCTCTCTCCGTCCTCTATCTACAGTCTCCCCTGTCAGCAAGCTACACACACTGCTCTCTCCGTCCTCTATCTACAGTCTCCCCTGTCAGCAAGCTACACACACTGCTCTCTCCGTCCTCTATCTACAGTCTCCCCTGTCAGCAAGCTACACACACTGCTCTCTCCATCCTCTATCTACAGTCTCCCCTGTCAGCAAGCTACACACACTGCTCTCTCCGTCCTCTATCTACAGTCTCCCCTGTCAGCAAGCTACACACACTGCTCTCTCCATCCTCTATCTACAGTCTCCCCTGTCAGCAAGCTACACACACTGCTCTCTCCGTCCTCTATCTACAGTCTCCCCTGTCAGCAAGCTACACACACTGCTCTCTCCATCCTCTATCTACAGTCTCCCCTGTCAGCAAGCTACACACACGGTTCTCTCCATCCTCTATCTACAGTCTCCCCTGTCAGCAAGCTACACACACTGCTCTCTCCGTCCTCTATCTACAGTCTCCCCTGTCAGCAAGCTACACACACTGCTCTCTCCATCCTCTATCTACAGTTTCCCCTGTCAGCAAGCTGCACACACTGCTCTCTCCATCCTCTATCTACAGTCTCCCCTGTCAGCAAGCTACACACACTGCTCTCTCCTCCTCTATCTACAGTCTCCCCTGTCAGCAAGCTACACACACTGCTCTCTCCGTCCTCTATCTACAGTCTCCCCTGTCAGCAAGCTACACACACTGCTCTCTCCATCCTCTATCTACAGTCTCCCCTGTCAGCAAGCTACACACACTGCTCTCTCTGTCCTCTATCTACAGTCTCCCCTGTCAGCAAGCTACACACACTGCTCTCTCCATCCTCTATCTACAGTCTCCCCTGTCAGCAAGCTACACACACGGTTCTCTCCATCCTCTATCTACAGTCTCCCCTGTCAGCAAGCTACACACACTGCTCTCTCCGTCCTCTATCTACAGTCTCCCCTGTCAGCAAGCTACACACACTGCTCTCTCCATCCTCTATCTACAGTTTCCCCTGTCAGCAAGCTGCACACACTGCTCTCTCCATCCTCTATCTACAGTCTCCCCTGTCAGCAAGCTGCACACACTGCTCTCTCCATCCTCTATCTACAGTCTCCCCTGTCAGCAAGCTACACACACTGCTCTCTCCGTCCTCTATCTACATTCTCCCCTGTCAGCAAGCTGCACACACTGCTCTCTCCGTCCTCTATCTACAGTCTCCCCTGTCAGCAAGCTACACACACTGCTCTCTCCATCCTCTATCTACAGTCTCCCCTGTCAGCAAGCTACACACACTGCCCTCTCCGTCGTCTATATACAGTCTCCCCTGTCAGCAAGCTACACACACTGCTCTCTCCGTCCTCTATCTACAGTCTCCCCTGTCAGCAAGCTACACACACTGCTCTCTCCGTCCTCTATCTACAGTCTCCCCTGTCAGCAAGCTACACACACTGCTCTCTCCATCCTCTATCTACAGTCTCCCCTGTCAGCAAGCTAAACACACTGCTCTCTCCGTCCTCTATCTACAGTCTCCCCTGTCAGCAAGCTACACACACTGCTCTCTCCTCCTCTATCTACAGTCTCCCCTGTCAGCAAGCTACACACACTGCTCTCTCCGTCCTCTATCTACAGTCTCCCCTGTCAGCAAGCTACACACACTGCTCTCTCCATCCTCTATCTACAGTCTCCCCTGTCAGCAAGCTAAACACACTGCTCTCTCCGTCCTCTATCTACAGTCTCCCCTGTCAGCAAGCTACACACACTGCTCTCTCCTCCTCTATCTACAGTCTCCCCTGTCAGCAAGCTACACACACTGCTCTCTCCGTCCTCTATCTACAGTCTCCCCTGTCAGCAAGCTACACACACTGCTCTCTCCGTCCTCTATCTACAGTCTCCCCTGTCAGCAAGCTACACACACTGCTCTCTCCGTCCTCTGTCTACAGTCTCCCCTGTCAGCAAGCTACACACACTGCTCTCTCCGTCCTCTATCTACAGTCTCCCCTGTCAGCAAGCTACACACACTGCTCTCTCCGTCCTCTATCTACAGTCTCCCCTGTCAGCAAGCTACACACACTGCTCTCTCCGTCCTCTGTCTACAGTCTCCCCTGTCAGCAAGCTACACACACTGCTCTCTCCATCCTCTATCTACAGTCTCCCCTGTCAGCAAGCTACACACACTGCTCTCTCCATCCTCTATCTACAGTCTCCCCTGTCAACAAGCTACACACACTGCTCTCTCCATCCTCTATCTACAGTCTCCCCTGTCAACAAGCTACACACACTGCTCTCTCCATCCTCTATCTACAGTCTCCCCTGTCAGCAAGCTACACACACTGCTCTCTCCATCCTCTATCTACAGTCTCCCCTGTCAGCAAACTACACACACTGCTCTCTCCATCCTCTATCTACAGTCTCCCCTGTCAGCAAGCTACACACACTGCTCTCTCCATCCTCTATCTACAGTCTCCCCTGTCAGCAAGCTACACACACTGCTCTCTCCGTCGTCTATCTACAGTCTCCCCTGTCAGCAAGCTACACACACTTCTCTCTCCGTCCTCTATCTACAGTCTCCCCTGTCAGCAAGCTACACACACTGCTCTCTCCGTCCTCTATCTACAGTCTCCCCTGTCAGCAAGCTACACACACTGCTCTCTCCATCCTCTATCTACAGTCTCCCCTGTCAGCAAGCTACACACACTGCTCTCTCCGTCCTCTATCTACAGTCTCCCCTGTCAGCAAGCTACACACACTGCTCTCTCCGTCCTCTATCTACAGTCTCCCCTGTCAGCAAGCTACACACACTGCTCTCTCCGTCCTCTATCTACAGTCTCCCCTGTCAGCAAGCTACACACACTGCTCTCTCCATCCTCTATCTACAGTCTCCCCTGTCAGCAAGCTACACACACGGTTCTCTCCATCCTCTATCTACAGTCTCCCCTGTCAGCAAGCTACACACACTGCTCTCTCCGTCCTCTATCTACAGTCTCCCCTGTCAGCAAGCTACACACACTGCTCTCTCCATCCTCTATCTACAGTTTCCCCTGTCAGCAAGCTGCACACACTGCTCTCTCCATCCTCTATCTACAGTCTCCCCTGTCAGCAAGCTACACACACTGCTCTCTCCGTCCTCTATCTACAGTCTCCCCTGTCAGCAAGCTGCACACACTGCTCTCTCCGTCCTCTATCTACAGTCTCCCCTGTCAGCAAGCTACACACACTGCTCTCTCCGTCCTCTATCTACAGTCTCCCCTGTCAGCAAGCTACACACACTGCTCTCTCCGTCCTCTATCTACAGTCTCCCCTGTCAGCAAGCTACACACACTGCTCTCTCCATCCTCTATCTACAGTCTCCCCTGTCAGCAAGCTACACACACTGCTCTCTCCGTCCTCTATCTACAGTCTCCCCTGTCAGCAAGCTACACACACTGCTCTCTCCATCCTCTATCTACAGTCTCCCCTGTCAGCAAGCTACACACACTGCTCTCTCCGTCCTCTATCTACAGTCTCCCCTGTCAGCAAGCTACACACACTGCTCTCTCCATCCTCTATCTACAGTCTCCCCTGTCAGCAAGCTACACACACGGTTCTCTCCATCCTCTATCTACAGTCTCCCCTGTCAGCAAGCTACACACACTGCTCTCTCCGTCCTCTATCTACAGTCTCCCCTGTCAGCAAGCTACACACACTGCTCTCTCCATCCTCTATCTACAGTTTCCCCTGTCAGCAAGCTGCACACACTGCTCTCTCCATCCTCTATCTACAGTCTCCCCTGTCAGCAAGCTACACACACTGCTCTCTCCGTCCTCTATCTACATTCTCCCCTGTCAGCAAGCTGCACACACTGCTCTCTCCGTCCTCTATCTACAGTCTCCCCTGTCAGCAAGCTACACACACTGCTCTCTCCATCCTCTATCTACAGTCTCCCCTGTCAGCAAGCTACACACACTGCTCTCTCCGTCGTCTATCTACAGTCTCCCCTGTCAGCAAGCTACACACACTGCCCTCTCCGTCGTCTATATACAGTCTCCCCTGTCAGCAAGCTACACACACTGCTCTCTCCGTCCTCTATCTACAGTCTCCCCTGTCAGCAAGCTACACACACTGCTCTCTCCGTCCTCTATCTACAGTCTCCCCTGTCAGCAAGCTACACACACTGCTCTCTCCATCCTCTATCTACAGTCTCCCCTGTCAGCAAGCTAAACACACTGCTCTCTCCGTCCTCTATCTACAGTCTCCCCTGTCAGCAAGCTACACACACTGCTCTCTCCTCCTCTATCTACAGTCTCCCCTGTCAGCAAGCTACACACACTGCTCTCTCCGTCCTCTATCTACAGTCTCCCCTGTCAGCAAGCTACACACACTGCTCTCTCCATCCTCTATCTACAGTCTCCCCTGTCAGCAAGCTAAACACACTGCTCTCTCCGTCCTCTATCTACAGTCTCCCCTGTCAGCAAGCTACACACACTGCTCTCTCCTCCTCTATCTACAGTCTCCCCTGTCAGCAAGCTACACACACTGCTCTCTCCGTCCTCTATCTACAGTCTCCCCTGTCAGCAAGCTACACACACTGCTCTCTCCGTCCTCTATCTACAGTCTCCCCTGTCAGCAAGCTACACACACTGCTCTCTCCGTCCTCTGTCTACAGTCTCCCCTGTCAGCAAGCTACACACACTGCTCTCTCCGTCCTCTATCTACAGTCTCCCCTGTCAGCAAGCTACACACACTGCTCTCTCCGTCCTCTATCTACAGTCTCCCCTGTCAGCAAGCTACACACACTGCTCTCTCCGTCCTCTGTCTACAGTCTCCCCTGTCAGCAAGCTACACACACTGCTCTCTCCATCCTCTATCTACAGTCTCCCCTGTCAGCAAGCTACACACACTGCTCTCTCCATCCTCTATCTACAGTCTCCCCTGTCAGCAAGCTACACACACTGCTCTCTCCATCCTCTATCTACAGTCTCCCCTGTCAACAAGCTACACACACTGCTCTCTCCATCCTCTATCTACAGTCTCCCCTGTCAGCAAGCTACACACACTGCTCTCTCCATCCTCTATCTACAGTCTCCCCTGTCAGCAAACTACACACACTGCTCTCTCCATCCTCTATCTACAGTCTCCCCTGTCAGCAAGCTACACACACTGCTCTCTCCATCCTCTATCTACAGTCTCCCCTGTCAGCAAGCTACACACACTGCTCTCTCCGTCGTCTATCTACAGTCTCCCCTGTCAGCAAGCTACACACACTGCTCTCTCCGTCCTCTATCTACAGTCTCCCCTGTCAGCAAGCTACACACACTGCTCTCTCCGTCCTCTATCTACAGTCTCCCCTGTCAGCAAGCTACACACACTGCTCTCTCCATCCTCTATCTACAGTCTCCCCTGTCAGCAAGCTACACACACTGCTCTCTCCGTCCTCTATCTACAGTCTCCCCTGTCAGCAAGCTACACACACTGCTCTCTCCATCCTCTATCTACAGTCTCCCCTGTCAGCAAGCTACACACACTGCTCTCTCCGTCCTCTATCTACAGTCTCCCCTGTCAGCAAGCTACACACACTGCTCTCTCCATCCTCTATCTACAGTCTCCCCTGTCAGCAAGCTACACACACGGTTCTCTCCATCCTCTATCTACAGTCTCCCCTGTCAGCAAGCTACACACACTGCTCTCTCCGTCCTCTATCTACAGTCTCCCCTGTCAGCAAGCTACACACACTGCTCTCTCCATCCTCTATCTACAGTTTCCCCTGTCAGCAAGCTGCACACACTGCTCTCTCCATCCTCTATCTACAGTCTCCCCTGTCAGCAAGCTACACACACTGCTCTCTCCGTCCTCTATCTACAGTCTCCCCTGTCAGCAAGCTGCACACACTGCTCTCTCCGTCCTCTATCTACAGTCTCCCCTGTCAGCAAGCTACACACACTGCTCTCTCCATCCTCTATCTACAGTCTCCCCTGTCAGCAAGCTACACACACTGCTCTCTCCGTCGTCTATCTACAGTCTCCCCTGTCAGCAAGCTACACACACTGCCCTCTCCGTCGTCTATATACAGTCTCCCCTGTCAGCAAGCTACACACACTGCTCTCTCCGTCCTCTATCTACAGTCTCCCCTGTCAGCAAGCTACACACACTGCTCTCTCCGTCCTCTATCTACAGTCTCCCCTGTCAGCAAGCTCCACACACTGCTCTCTCCGTCGTCTATCTACAGTCTCCCCTGTCAGCAAGCTACACACACTGCTCTCTCCGTCCTCTATCTACAGTCTCCCCTGTCAGCAAGCTACACACACTGCTCTCTCCGTCGTCTATCTACAGTCTCCCCTGTCAGCAAGCTCCACACACTGCTCTCTCCGTCGTCTATCTACAGTCTCCCCTGTCAGCAAGCTACACACACTGCCCTCTCCGTCGTCTATCTACAGTCTCCCCTGTCAGCAAGCTACACACACTGCCCTCTCCGTCGTCTATCTACAGTCTCCCCTGTCAGCAAGCTACACACACTGCCCTCTCCGTCGTCTATCTACAGTCTCCCCTGTCAGCAAGCTACACACACTGCTCTCTCCGTCCTCTATCTACAGTCTCCCCTGTCAGCAAGCTACACACACTGCTCTCTCCGTCCTCTATCTACAGTCTCCCCTGTCAGCAAGCTACACACACTGCTCTCTCCGTCCTCTATCTACAGTCTCCCCTGTCAGCAAGCTACACACACTGCTCTCTCCGTCCTCTATCTACAGTCTCCCCTGTCAGCAAGCTACACACACTGCTCTCTCCGTCCTCTATCTACAGTCTCCCGTCAGCAAGCTACACACACTGCTCTCTCCATCCTCTATCTACAGTCTCCCCTGTCAGCAAGCTACACACACTGCTCTCTCCGTCCTCTATCTACAGTCTCCCCTGTCAGCAAGCTACACACACTGCTCTCTCCGTCCTCTATCTACAGTCTCCCCTGTCAGCAAGCTACACACACTGCTCTCTCCGTCCTCTATCTACAGTCTCCCCTGTCAGCAAGCTACACACACTGCTCTCTCCGTCCTCTATCTACAGTCTCCCCTGTCAGCAAGCTACACACACTGCTCTCTCCGTCCTCTATCTACAGTCTCCCCTGTCAGCAAGCTACACACACTGCTCTCTCCGTCCTCTATCTACAGTCTCCCCTGTCAGCAAGCTACACACACTGCTCTCTCCGTCCTCTATCTACAGTCTCCCCTGTCAGCAAGCTACCCACACTGCTCTCTCCGTCCTCTATCTACAGTCTCCCCTGTCAGCAAGCTACACACACTGCTCTCTCCGTCCTCTGTCTACAGTCTCCCCTGTCAGCAAGCTACACACACTGCTCTCTCCGTCCTCTATCTACAGTCTCCCCTGTCAGCAAGCTACACACACTGCTCTCTCCGTCCTCTATCTACAGTCTCCCCTGTCAGCAAGCTACACACACTGCTCTCTCCGTCCTCTATCTACAGTCTCCCCTGTCAGCAAGCTACACACACTGCTCTCTCCGTCCTCTATCTACAGTCTCCCCTGTCAGCAAGCTACACACACTGCTCTCTCCGTCCTCTATCTACAGTCTCCCCTGTCAGCAAGCTACACACACTGCTCTCTCCGTCCTCTATCTACAGTCTCCCCTGTCAGCAAGCTACACACACTGCTCTCTCCGTCCTCTATCTACAGTCTCCCCTGTCAGCAAGCTACACACACTGCTCTCTCCGTCCTCTATCTACAGTCTCCCCTGTCAGCAAGCTACACACACTGCTCTCTCCGTCCTCTATCTACAGTCTCCCCTGTCAGCAAGCTACACACACTGCTCTCTCCGTCCTCTATCTACAGTCTCCCCTGTCAGCAAGCTACACACACTGCTCTCTCCGTCCTCTATCTACAGTCTCCCGTCAGCAAGCTACACACACTGCTGTCTCCGTCCTCTATCTACAGTCTCCCCTGTCAGCAAGCTACACACACTGCTCTCTCCGTCCTCTATCTACAGTCTCCCCTGTCAGCAAGCTACACACACTGCTCTCTCCATCCTCTATCTACAGTCTCCCCTGTCAACAAGCTACACACACTGCTCTCTCCATCCTCTATCTACAGTCTCCCCTGTCAGCAAGCTACACACACTGCTCTCTCCATCCTCTATCTACAGTCTCCCCTGTCAGCAAACTACACACACTGCTCTCTCCATCCTCTATCTACAGTCTCCCCTGTCAGCAAGCTACACACACTGCTCTCTCCATCCTCTATCTACAGTCTCCCCTGTCAGCAAGCTACACACACTGCTCTCTCCGTCGTCTATCTACAGTCTCCCCTGTCAGCAAGCTACACACACTGCTCTCTCCGTCCTCTATCTACAGTCTCCCCTGTCAGCAAGCTACACACACTGCTCTCTCCGTCCTCTATCTACAGTCTCCCCTGTCAGCAAGCTACACACACTGCTCTCTCCATCCTCTATCTACAGTCTCCCCTGTCAGCAAGCTACACACACTGCTCTCTCCGTCCTCTATCTACAGTCTCCCCTGTCAGCAAGCTACACACACTGCTCTCTCCGTCCTCTATCTACACTCTCCCCTGTCAGCAAGCTACACACACTGCTCTCTCCGTCCTCTATCTACAGTCTCCCCTGTCAGCAAGCTACACACACTGCTCTCTCCATCCTCTATCTACAGTCTCCCCTGTCAGCAAGCTACACACACGGTTCTCTCCGTCCTCTATCTACAGTCTCCCCTGTCAGCAAGCTACACACACTGCTCTCTCCGTCCTCTATCTACAGTCTCCCCTGTCAGCAAGCTACACACACTGCTCTCTCCGTCCTCTATCTACAGTCTCCCCTGTCAGCAAGCTACACACACTGCTCTCTCCGTCCTCTATCTACAGTCTCCCCTGTCAGCAAGCTACACACACTGCTGTCTCCGTCCTCTATCTACAGTCTCCCCTGTCAGCAAGCTACACACACTGCTCTCTCCGTCCTCTATCTACAGTCTCCCGTCAGCAAGCTACACACACTGCTCTCTCCATCCTCTATCTACAGTCTCCCCTGTCAGCAAGCTACACACACTGCTCTCTCCGTCCTCTATCTACAGTCTCCCCTGTCAGCAAGCTACACACACTGCTCTCTCCGTCCTCTATCTACAGTCTCCCCTGTCAGCAAGCTACACACACTGCTCTCTCCGTCCTCTATCTACAGTCTCCCCTGTCAGCAAGCTACACACACTGCTCTCTCCGTCCTCTATCTACAGTCTCCCCTGTCAGCAAGCTACACACACTGCTCTCTCCGTCCTCTATCTACAGTCTCCCCTGTCAGCAAGCTACACACACTGCTCTCTCCGTCCTCTATCTACAGTCTCCCCTGTCAGCAAGCTACACACACTGCTCTCTCCGTCCTCTATCTACAGTCTCCCCTGTCAGCAAGCTACCCACACTGCTCTCTCCGTCCTCTGTCTACAGTCTCCCCTGTCAGCAAGCTACACACACTGCTCTCTCCGTCCTCTGTCTACAGTCTCCCCTGTCAGCAAGCTACACACACTGCTCTCTCCGTCCTCTATCTACAGTCTCCCCTGTCAGCAAGCTACACACACTGCTCTCTCCGTCCTCTATCTACAGTCTCCCCTGTCAGCAAGCTACACACACTGCTCTCTCCGTCCTCTATCTACAGTCTCCCCTGTCAGCAAGCTACACACACTGCTCTCTCCGTCCTCTATCTACAGTCTCCCCTGTCAGCAAGCTACACACACTGCTCTCTCCGTCCTCTATCTACAGTCTCCCCTGTCAGCAAGCTACACACACTGCTCTCTCCGTCCTCTATCTACAGTCTCCCCTGTCAGCAAGCTACACACACTGCTCTCTCCGTCCTCTATCTACAGTCTCCCCTGTCAGCAAGCTACACACACTGCTCTCTCCGTCCTCTATCTACAGTCTCCCCTGTCAGCAAGCTACACACACTGCTCTCTCCGTCCTCTATCTACAGTCTCCCCTGTCAGCAAGCTACACACACTGCTCTCTCCGTCCTCTATCTACAGTCTCCCCTGTCAGCAAGCTACACACACTGCTCTCTCCGTCCTCTATCTACAGTCTCCCCTGTCAGCAAGCTACACACACTGCTCTCTCCGTCCTCTATCTACAGTCTCCCCTGTCAGCAAGCTACACACACTGCTCTCTCCGTCCTCTATCTACAGTCTCCCCTGTCAGCAAGCTACACACACTGCTCTCTCCGTCCTCTATCTACAGTCTCCCCTGTCAGCAAGCTACACACACTGCTGTCTCCGTCCTCTATCTACAGTCTCCCCTGTCAGCAAGCTACACACACTGCTCTCTCCGTCCTCTATCTACAGTCTCCCCTGTCAGCAAGCTACACACACTGCTCTCTCCATCCTCTATCTACAGTCTCCCCTGTCAACAAGCTACACACACTGCTCTCTCCATCCTCTATCTACAGTCTCCCCTGTCAGCAAGCTACACACACTGCTCTCTCCATCCTCTATCTACAGTCTCCCCTGTCAGCAAACTACACACACTGCTCTCTCCATCCTCTATCTACAGTCTCCCCTGTCAGCAAGCTACACACACTGCTCTCTCCATCCTCTATCTACAGTCTCCCCTGTCAGCAAGCTACACACACTGCTCTCTCCGTCGTCTATCTACAGTCTCCCCTGTCAGCAAGCTACACACACTGCTCTCTCCGTCCTCTATCTACAGTCTCCCCTGTCAGCAAGCTACACACACTGCTCTCTCCGTCCTCTATCTACAGTCTCCCCTGTCAGCAAGCTACACACACTGCTCTCTCCGTCCTCTATCTACAGTCTCCCCTGTCAGCAAGCTACACACACTGCTCTCTCCGTCCTCTATCTACAGTCTCCCCTGTCAGCAAGCTACACACACTGCTCTCTCCGTCCTCTATCTACACTCTCCCCTGTCAGCAAGCTACACACACTGCTCTCTCCGTCCTCTATCTACAGTCTCCCCTGTCAGCAAGCTACACACACTGCTCTCTCCATCCTCTATCTACAGTCTCCCCTGTCAGCAAGCTACACACACGGTTCTCTCCGTCCTCTATCTACAGTCTCCCCTGTCAGCAAGCTACACACACTGCTCTCTCCGTCCTCTATCTACAGTCTCCCCTGTCAGCAAGCTACACACACTGCTCTCTCCGTCCTCTATCTACAGTCTCCCCTGTCAGCAAGCTACACACACTGCTCTCTCCGTCCTCTATCTACAGTCTCCCCTGTCAGCAAGCTACACACACTGCTGTCTCCGTCCTCTATCTACAGTCTCCCCTGTCAGCAAGCTACACACACTGCTCTCTCCGTCCTCTATCTACAGTCTCCCCTGTCAGCAAGCTACACACACTGCTCTCTCCATCCTCTATATACAGTCTCCCCTGTCAACAAGCTACACACACTGCTCTCTCCATCCTCTATCTACAGTCTCCCCTGTCAGCAAGCTACACACACTGCTCTCTCCATCCTCTATCTACAGTCTCCCCTGTCAGCAAACTACACACACTGCTCTCTCCATCCTCTATCTACAGTCTCCCCTGTCAGCAAGCTACACACACTGCTCTCTCCATCCTCTATCTACAGTCTCCCCGTCGCGCTCCCACGCCCCCGCCCCACAGCCCCGTCGCAGCACACACACTGCTCTCTCCGTCGTCTATCTACAGTCTCCCCTGTCAGCAAGCTACACACACTGCTCTCTCCGTCCTCTATCTACAGTCTCCCCTGTCAGCAAGCTACACACACTGCTCTCTCCGTCCTCTATCTACAGTCTCCCCTGTCAGCAAGCTACACACACTGCTCTCTCCATCCTCTATCTACAGTCTCCCCTGTCAGCAAGCTACACACACTGCTCTCTCCGTCCTCTATCTACAGTCTCCCCTGTCAGCAAGCTACACACACTGCTCTCTCCATCCTCTATCTACACTCTCCCCTGTCAGCAAGCTACACACACTGCTCTCTCCGTCCTCTATCTACAGTCTCCCCTGTCAGCAAGCTACACACACTGCTCTCTCCATCCTCTATCTACAGTCTCCCCTGTCAGCAAGCTACACACACTGTTCTCTCCATCCTCTATCTACAGTCTCCCCTGTCAGCAAGCTACACACACTGCTCTCTCCGTCCTCTATCTACAGTCTCCCCTGTCAGCAAGCTACACACACTGCTCTCTCCGTCCTCTGTCTACAGTCTCCCCTGTCAGCAAGCTACACACACTGCCCTCTCCGTCGTCTATCTACAGTCTCCCCTGTCAGCAAGCTACACACACTGCCCTCTCCGTCGTCTATCTACAGTCTCCCCTGTCAGCAAGCTACACACACTGCCCTCTCCGTCCTCTATCTACAGTCTCCCCTGTCAGCAAGCTACACACACTGCTCTCTCCGTCCTCTATCTACAGTCTCCCCTGTCAGCAAGCTACACACACTGCTCTCTCCGTCCTCTATCTACAGTCTCCCCTGTCAGCAAGCTACACACACTGCTCTCTCCGTCCTCTATCTACAGTCTCCCCTGTCAGCAAGCTACACACACTGCTCTCTCCGTCCTCTATCTACAGTCTCCCCTGTCAGCAAGCTACACACACTGCTCTCTCCGTCCTCTATCTACAGTCTCCCCTGTCAGGAAGCTACACACACTGCTCTCTCCGTCCTCTATCTACAGTCTCCCCTGTCAGCAAGCTACACACACTGCTCTCTCCGTCCTCTATCTACAGTCTCCCCTGTCAGCAAGCTACACACACTGCTCTCTCCGTCCTCTATCTACAGTCTCCCCTGTCAGCAAGCTACACACACTGCTCTCTCCGTCCTCTATCTACAGTCTCCCCTGTCAGCAAGCTACACACACTGCTCTCTCCGTCCTCTGTCTACAGTCTCCCCTGTCAGCAAGCTACACACACTGCTCTCTCCGTCCTCTGTCTACAGTCTCCCCTGTCAGCAAGCTACACACACTGCTCTCTCCGTCCTCTGTCTACAGTCTCCCCTGTCAGCAAGCTACACACACTGCTCTCTCCGTCCTCTATCTACAGTCTCCCCTGTCAGCAAGCTACACACACTGCTCTCTCCGTCCTCTATCTACAGTCTCCCCTGTCAGCAAGCTACACACACTGCTCTCTCCGTCCTCTATCTACAGTCTCCCCTGTCAGCAAGCTACACACACTGCTCTCTCCGTCCTCTATCTACAGTCTCCCCTGTCAGCAAGCTACACACACTGCTCTCTCCGTCCTCTATCTACAGTCTCCCCTGTCAGCAAGCTACACACACTGCTCTCTCCGTCCTCTATCTACAGTCTCCCCTGTCAGCAAGCTACACACACTGCTCTCTCCGTCCTCTATCTACAGTCTCCCCTGTCAGCAAGCTACACACACTGCTCTCTCCGTCCTCTATCTACAGTCTCCCCTGTCAGCAAGCTACACACACTGCTCTCTCCGTCCTCTATCTACAGTCTCCCCTGTCAGCAAGCTACACACACTGCTCTCTCCGTCCTCTATCTACAGTCTCCCCTGTCAGCAAGCTACACACACTGCTCTCTCCGTCCTCTATCTACAGTCTCCCCTGTCAGCAAGCTACACACACTGCTCTCTCCGTCCTCTATCTACAGTCTCCCCTGTCAGCAAGCTACACACACTGCTCTCTCCGTCCTCTATCTACAGTCTCCCCTGTCAGCAAGCTACACACACTGCTCTCTCCATCCTCTATCTACAGTCTCCCCTGTCAGCAAGCTACACACACTGCTCTCTCCGTCCTCTATCTACAGTCTCCCCTGTCAGCAAGCTACACACACTGCTCTCTCCATCCTCTATCTACAGTCTCCCCTGTCAGCAAGCTACACACACTGCTCTCTCCGTCGTCTATCTACAGTCTCCCCTGTCAGCAAGCTACACACACTGCTCTCTCCGTCCTCTATCTACAGTCTCCCCTGTCAGCAAGCTGCACACACTGCTCTCTCCGTCCTCTATCTACAGTCTCCCCTGTCAGCAAGCTACACACACTGCTCTCTCCATCCTCTATCTACAGTCTCCCCTGTCAGCAAGCTGCACACACTGCTCTCTCCGTCCTCTATCTACAGTCTCCCCTGTCAGCAAGCTGCACACACTGCTCTCTCCGTCCTCTATCTACAGTCTCCCCTGTCAGCAAGCTACACACACTGCTCTCTCCGTCCTCTATCTACAGTCTCCCCTGTCAGCAAGCTACACACACTGCTCTCTCCGTCCTCTATCTACAGTCTCCCCTGTCAGCAAGCTACACACACTGCTCTCTCCGTCCTCTATCTACAGTCTCCCCTGTCAGCAAGCTACACACACTGCTCTCTCCATCCTCTATCTACAGTCTCCCCTGTCAGCAAGCTACACACACTGCTCTCTCCATCCTCTATCTACAGTCTCCCCTGTCAGCAAGCTACACACACTGCTCTCTCCATCCTCTATCTACAGTCTCCCCTGTCAGCAAGCTACACACACTGCTCTCTCCGTCGTCTATCTACAGTCTCCCCTGTCAGCAAGCTACACACACTGCTCTCTCCATCCTCTATCTACAGTCTCCCCTGTCAGCAAGCTACACACACTGCTCTCTCCATCCTCTATCTACAGTCTCCCCTGTCAGCAAGCTACACACACTGCTCTCTCCATCCTCTATCTACAGTCTCCCCTGTCAGCAAGCTACACACACTGCTCTCTCCATCCTCTATCTACAGTCTCCCCTGTCAGCAAGCTACACACACTGCTCTCTCCGTCCTCTATCTACAGTCTCCCCTGTCAGCAAGCTACACACACTGCTCTCTCCGTCCTCTATCTACAGTCTCCCCTGTCAGCAAGCTACACACACTGCTCTCTCCATCCTCTATCTACAGTCTCCCCTGTCAGCAAGCTACACACACTGCTCTCTCCATCCTCTATCTACAGTCTCCCCTGTCAGCAAGCTACACACACTGCTCTCTCCATCCTCTATCTACAGTCTCCCCTGTCAGCAAGCTACACACACTGCTCTCTCCGTCCTCTATCTACAGTCTCCCCTTTCAGCAAGCTACACACACTGCTCTCTCCATCCTCTATCTACAGTCTCCCCTGTCAGCAAGCTACACACACTGCTCTCTCCGTCCTCTATCTACAGTCTCCCCTGTCAGCAAGCTACACACACTGCTCTCTCCGTCGTCTATCTACAGTCTCCCCTGTCAGCAAGCTACACACACTGCTCTCTCCGTCCTCTATCTACAGTCTCCCCTGTCAGCAAGCTACACACACTGCTCTCTCCGTCGTCTATCTACAGTCTCCCCTGTCAGCAAGCTACACACACTGCTCTCTCCGTCCTCTATCTACAGTCTCCCCTGTCAGCAAGCTACACACACTGCTCTCTCCGTCCTCTATCTACAGTCTCCCCTGTCAGCAAGCTACACACACTGCTCTCTCCATCCTCTATCTACAGTCTCCCCTGTCAGCAAGCTACACACACTGCTCTCTCCGTCCTCTATCTACAGTCTCCCCTGTCAGCAAGCTACACACACTGCTCTCTCCGTCCTCTATCTACAGTCTCCCCTGTCAGCAAGCTACACACACTGCTCTCTCCATCCTCTATCTACAGTCTCCCCTGTCAGCAAGCTACACACACTGCTCTCTCCGTCCTCTATCTACAGTCTCCCCTGTCAGCAAGCTACACACACTGCTCTCTCCGTCCTCTATCTACAGTCTCCCGTCAGCAAGCTACACACACTGCTCTCTCCATCCTCTATCTACAGTCTCCCCTGTCAGCAAGCTACACACACTGCTCTCTCCATCCTGTATCTACAGTCTCCCCTGTCAGCAAGCTACACACACTGCTCTCTCCGTCCTCTATCTACAGTCTCCCCTGTCAGCAAGCTGCACACACTGCTCTCTCCGTCCTCTATCTACAGTCTCCCCTGTCAGCAAGCTACACACACTGCTCTCTCCGTCCTCTATCTACAGTCTCCCCTGTCAGCAAGCTACACACACTGCTCTCTCCATCCTCTATCTACAGTCTCCCCTGTCAGCAAGCTACACACACTGCTCTCTCCGTCCTCTATCTACAGTCTCCCCTGTCAGCAAGCTGCACACACTGCTCTCTCCATCCTCTATCTACAGTCTCCCCTGTCAGCAAGCTACACACACTGCTCTGCTTCTTCTTTATACATTTTTCTATTCCAGTCTTCCTGTCTTTTTCTCCTAAATTAGTTATGTTCCTCTGGGTTATAGCTTTAAAAGTCTGTGTTGTTTCCTAGTTTTTCTTGGATTTGTCTGTTCTTTTCTACCAGACTATTTCTGTAGGTTAGTTGTCCTCTGGAGAGCCATCTGTCCCAGCTGAACTCATTTGAATGCTTTTAACTGACTGTGTTCATGGAGTCTTTTCAGGTCAGGTTTCTGTCTTCTAGTAACACTGTGTTATCTGTACACCACCTGGTGATATTAGTTGAACATTTACATCTTTTTGATTGCAATAAGTTGAAAAGATACCTTAAGGTCTGCTACTTTGCAGAACGAACCATCTTTCCAAGCTACTGGTTTGTTACCGTACGTTGAGTTGAAAGATTTGCATGCAGGGAGCATATGTTACAGAGCCTAGTAAATTCTATTTACCATATCAAGGCATGATTGCTCTATAATGAATCTGCACAAGATCAGCTAATATTGAGAATTCCAACACAAATGTACACAATTTAGTAGGTGTGTGTGTGTGTGTTCCTGTAGTTGTTTCTGCTCCATACGGGGTTTTAATTGGATGGCTGTGTTGTTGCAGGGGGTTTCAGAGGGACACATCCAGAGCTTACTGTGATCATTTTACATATCCTCTTCTGAAAGAGCATTACGCTGCAGGTCTGTTCCACTGTTATAGCCCACACATAACATCATCTAAACACGCACACACACAGACTGAAAATCTCCCCAAACCCAAATCATCTGTGATCCTCTGTAGTGGCTCTTATCTGCTGTGGCTGTCCCCTGCATGCACAGACACACACACACACACACACACACACACACACACACACACACACACACACACACACACACACACACACACACACACACACACACACACACACACATGCTCTTTTTTGTACAGTACCAGGAGCTCCTCTCCGCAGTCTGAACTCGTGCATCACTACATCTCTCTATCTCCCTCTCTCCCGCTCACTCCCTCGCTTTTATCTTTCTCTCCTCCCTCCCACTCGGCTGGCGTTCTCTCACAGGGTTCCCCTCTCAGGCAGATATGAGTGTCACTACATAACCCTTTCTGCTTTCCTATCTTTGAGAATACAATATTAGTCCCCTGTTTTAGAGGACCTTAGTTGGGCCTGGGTTTGACCATTTTAGCTTGGTTGGGCCCCTTTCACACACACACGCATGTGTACATGCGCACGTGCGCACACACACACACACACACACACACACACACACACACACACACACACATAAAAATACAGTTATTACAGATGAAATGTGTCTCTGTGCGTCACCCGTGTCTCTATTTTGACGATGGTTGGGTAACCACGGTGATGAATCAAAAAGCAGTGTGAAGTGTAGAGCAGGTCAATTCTGACTGAGTTAGCAGAAACACACACACCTCAGGTGGAATAACACAACCACCTGCCTTTCCCAACTAGCTCTCACAGTCTCACGTCAGAATTAGTCGTTCATCCATGTTTCTCTAACGTCAAATTTCAAAATTGTTCCAAACGTCAAATTTTGAGGTTGTTTCAAATGTCTAAGTGTTTAAGGTTACATTTTGGCATTAACTTTTAAGGCTAGGGTTAATATTAGGCATTAACTCTGAATTCTTAAGGCTAGGGTTAATATTAGGCATTAACTCTGAATTCTCAACGTTAGGCATTAACTCTGAAATCTTAACGTTAGGCATTAACTCAGAATGGTTAAGGTAAGGGTTAAGGTTTGGGATAGGCTTAAACAGAAATATCAAAAACAACTTCATATCGCTGGATTCGAACTTGCCATCCCCGTCTACAAGGCCTTAGCAAAACCAATAGCTACTTTAGGGTAAGAGCGCTAACTGTTGCCCTAGTGGCTGGTTTCTACATCATCTCCCAACGTCCTCAGATATGGATGGACATCGAATACTGACTTGTGGTGACCAGGTTGGCCTTTCCTCCCTCACACACACACACACACACACACACACACACACACACATACACACACTGTGTTACTGTGGCATTAACACTGTATACCCCGGCAGTGGAAAGGACACCATCGTGTTCCTGCAGCAATCTGAATCTAAGTGTGTCATTAGTGAGTGTGTCATTAGTGAGTGTGTCATTAGTGAGTGTTTCATTAGTGAGTGTGTCATTAGTGAGTGTGTCATAATTGAGTGTGTCATTAGTGAGTGTGTCATTAGTGAGTGTGTCATTAGTGAGTGTGTCATTAGTGAGTGTTTCATTAGTGAGTGTTTCATTAGTGAGTGTTTCATTAGTGAGTGTGTCATTAGTGAGTGTGTCATTAGTGAGTGTGTCATTAGTGAGTGTGTCATCAGTGATTCTGTCATCAGTGAGTGTGTCATCAGTGAGTGTTTCATTAGTGAGTGTTTCATTAGTGAGTGTGTCATTAGTGAGTGTGTCATTAGTGAGTGTGTCATTAGTGAGTGTGTCATTAGTGAGTGTTTCATTAGTGAGTGTTTCATTAGTGAGTGTGTCATTAGTGAGTGTGTCATTAGTGAGTGTTTCATTAGTGAGTGTTTCATTAGTGAGTGTGTCATTAGTGAGTGTGTCATTAGTGAGTGTGTCATTAGTGAGTGTTTCATTAGTGAGTGTTTCATTAGTGAGTGTGTCATTAGTGAGTGTGTCATTAGTGAGTGTTTCATTAGTGAGTGTTTCATTAGTGAGTGTTTCATTAGTGAGTGTGTCATTAGTGAGTGTGTCATTAGTGAGTGTTTCATTAGTGAGTGTGTCATTAGTGAGTGTTTCATTAGTGAGTGTGTCATTAGTGAGTGTTTCATTAGTGATTCTGTCATTAATGATTCTGTCATTAGTGATTCTGTCATTAGTGATTCTGTCATCAGTGAGTGTGTCATCAGTGAGTGTTTCATTAGTGAGTGTGTCATTAGTGAGTGTGTCATTAGTGAGTGTGTCATTAGTGAGTGTTTCATTAGTGAGTGTGTCATTAGTGATTCTGTCATCAGTGAGTGTGTCATCAGTGAGTGTTTCATTAGTGAGTGTGTCATTAGTGAGTGTGTCATTAGTGAGTGTGTCATTAGTGAGTGTTTCATTAGTGAGTGTGTCATTAGTGAGTGTTTCATTAGTGAGTGTTTCATTAGTGAGTGTGTCATTAGTGAGTGTGTCATTAGTGAGTGTGTCATTAGTGAGTGTTTCATTAGTGAGTGTGTCATTAGTGAGTGTTTCATTAGTGAGTGTTTCATTAGTGAGTGTGTCATTAGTGACTGTGTCATTAGTGAGTGTGTCATTAGTGAGTGTTTCATTAGTGAGTGTTTCATTAGTGATTCTGTCATTGGTGATTCTGTCATTAGTGATTCTGTCATCAGTGTGTGTCATCAGTGAGTGTGTCATTAGTGAGTGTGTCATTAGTGAGTGTGTCATTAGTGATTCTGTCATCAGTGAGTGTGTCATTAGTGAGTGTGTCATTAGTGAGTGTGTCATTAGTGATTCTGTCATTAGTGATTCTGTCATTAGTGATTCTGTCATTAGTGAGTCTGTCATTTGTGAGTCTGTCATTAGTGAGTCTGTCATTAGTGAGTGTGTCTTTGTGTATTTATGTTTGCATCAGGAGGTCTGTCAAAAAAGGGACATAATAAGGTCAAACGTTAGCTAGCAAGGATCAAACCTGTCGTCAGGTGCAACGTTAGCAATGCAAATCTTCTTCTTCGCACATTACACATTAAGAAAAGGCTATATATTCAGATAGTTAAATCACAGTATCATAGACTAGTGTCAGAGCGGGTAATAATGACATGTAGCATGTAGCTAGCTAGCTATAAACAAAACTTAGCTACTTATCAACAACACACCAGATTCAGGTTTGACGGTAGAAACCTGTCGAATGTAATCCATAAGATGGTTGACCAACTTTATGGAAGCCCATTTTCACTAGAGTAGCTATTTCTCGAGCAAGGACAAGTACTAACCACACGTCTTGTCTGGAGCAGAGGTTTCACTGGGGAAGTTTGTTTTGCGTGACCCGGTGCCCCGGGTGTGCAGGGTTTGCTCATTTTCAACCATTCCATTGGTCCTCCTAAGGAGCACGGGGCTATGCAGAGCGAACTCGCCCAGTCTTTTCCAAGGAAACACAGTGTCACCACCTATTATTAGGCAAAAGGGGGCATAAATTGTTAACATAATTGTAATCCAAATCAAACCCTCAAGTAAGTCATGATGCAGTCACTTACCAAACTCTGACTTTATGACCAAAACTGCCCTATTTACTCATTGTAGTCAATTTTGACACTACAATGAATGTTTCTTTCTCATATCGATGACACAGAGGCCATCTAAAACTAGACAAGTTGGTTCTAAGGGGCAGTTGACCTTTAATAGTCAGACCAGGAACAGTGATCTAAAATGCATTCGGAAAGTATTCAGACCCTTTGACTTTTTCCACATTTTGTTACGTTACAGCCTTATTCTAAATTTGATTCAATAGTTTTTCCCCTCATCAATATACCATACTGACAAAGGAAAAAGGTATACAAAATCCCCCCCCGGAAATATTACATTTACAAAAGTATTCAGACCCTTTACTCAGTACTTTGTTGAAGCACCTTTCGCAGCAATTACAGGCTCGAGTCTTATTGGGTATGACGCTACAAGCTTGGCACACCTGTATTTGGGGAGTTTCTCCCATTCTTCTCTGCAGATACTCTCAAGCTCTGTCAGGTTGGATGGGGAGCATCAATGCACAGCTATTTTCTGGTCTCCCCAGAGATTTTCAATCGTGTTCAAGTCTGGGCTCTGACTGGGCCACTCAAGGACATTCAGAGACCTGTCCCGAAGCCACTCCTGGATTGCCTTGGCTGCGTGCTAAGGGTCATTGTCCCGTTGGTTGGGGAACCTTCGCCCCAGTCTGAGCTCCTAAGCACTCTGGAGCAGGTTTTCATCAAGAATCACTCTGTACTTTGCTCCGTTCATCTTCCCCTCAATCCTGACTAGTCTCCCAGTTCCTGCCGCTGAAAAACATCCCCACATCATGATGCTGCCACAACCGTGCTTCAAATCAAATGCGCCGAATACAACAGGTGTAGTAGACCTTACAGTGAAATGCTTATTTACAAGCCCTTAACCAACAATGCAGTTTGAAGAAAAATAAGTGTTAAGTAAAAAATTGAGAAGTAAAAAAGTTAAAGAGCAGCAGTAAATAACAATAGCGAGGCTGTATACAGGGGTTACCGGTACAGTCAATGTGCGTGGGCACAGGTTAGACGAGGTAATTGAGGTAATATATACATGTAGGTAGAGTTAAAGTCAATATGCATAGAGAATAAACAGAGATTAGCAGCAGCATAAAAGAGTGGGGGGGGGGGGGGGGGCAATGCAAATACTCTGGGTAGCCATTTGATTAGCTGTTCAGGACTCTTATGGCTTGGGGGTAGAAGCTGTTAAGAAGCCTTTTGGTCTTAGACTTGGCCCTCTGGTACCGCTTGTCATGCGGTAGTAGAGAGAACAGTCTATGACTGGGGTGGCTGGAGTCTTTCAACATTTTTAGGGCCTTTCTCTGACACCGCCTGGTATAGAGGTCCTGGATGGCAGGAAGCTTGGCCCCGGTGATGTACTGGGCCATACGCACTACCCTCTGTAGTGCCTTGCGGTCGGAGGCCGAGCACTTGCCATACCAGGCAGTGATGCAACCAGTCAGGATGCTCTCGATGGTGCAGCTGTAGAACTTTTTGAGGATCTGAGGACCCATGCCAAATCTTTTGAGTCTCCTGAGGGGGAACAGGTTTTGTCTCTGAATGTGGTACCAATGTCTCACTCTCCTTTTCCTTTACTTTTTTAACTTCCCTCTCTCACACACACATATACACACACACACAGTTATTACTGATACTGAGAGCCCAGACCTCCAGCTCTGTGTGTACACCTTTCTGCACACAGAAGAGACATCTTACTGACATGCCGTCAGGACTGCCCTCATCTCTCTCTCTAGCTCCTTCACTCCAAACCCCTGTCTGCCCCTTCCTTTTCCTCTAACCAGTAAATCCCCCCTTCACCCAACCAGAACCTCCACCCCCCTCCTCACAGCACCTAACCAGAACCCCCACCCCCCTACTCACAGCACCTAACCAGAACCCCCACTCCCCAACTCACAGCACCTAACCAGAACCCCCACTCCCCTCCTCACAGCACCTAACCAGAATCCCCACTCCCCTCCTCACAGCACCTAACCAGAACCTCCACCCCCCTCCTCACAGCACCTAAACAGACCCCCCCCCCCTACTCACAGCACATAACCAGAACCCCCACCCCCCTCCTCACAGCACCTAACCAGAACCCCCACCCCCCTCCTCACAGCACCTAACCAGAACCCCCACCCCCTCCTCACAGCACCTAACCAGAACCCCCACCCCCCTACTCACAGCACCTAACCAGAACCCCCACCCCCCCCTACTCATAGCACCTAACCAGAACCCACACTCCCCTCCTCAGAGCACCTAACCAGAACCCCCACCCCCCTCCTCACAGCACCTAACCAGAACCCCCACTCCCCTCCTCAGAGCACCTAACCAGAACCCCCACTCCCCTCCTCACAGCACCTAACCAGAACCCCCACCCCCCTACTCACAGCACCTAACCAGAACCCCCACTCCCCTCCTCACAGCACCTAACAAGAACCCTCGCTCCCCTCCTCACAGCACCTAACCAGAACCCCCACCCCCCTACTCACAGCACCTAACCAGAACCCCCCTACTCACAGCACCTACCAGAACCCCCACTCCCCTCCTCACAGCACCTAACCAGAACCCCCACCCCCTACTAACAGCACCTAACCAGAACCCCCACTCCCCTCCTCACAGCACCTAACCAGAACCCCCACCCCCTACTAACAGCACCTAACCAGAACCCCCACTCCCCAACACTCAGCACCTAACCAGAACCCCCACTCCCCTCCTCACAGCACCTAACCAGAACCCCCACCCCCCTACTCACAGCACCTAACCAGAACCCCCCTACTCACAGCACCTAACCAGAACCCCCACTCCCCTCCTCACAGCACCTAACCAGAACCCCCACCCCCCTACTCACAGCACCTAACCAGAACACCCACTCCCCTCCTCACAGCACCTAACCAGAACCCCCACCCCCCTACTCACAGCACCAACCAGAACCCCCACCCTCCTCCTCACAGCACCTAACCAGAACCCCCACCCCCCTACTCACAGCACCTAACCAGAACCCCCACTCCCCTCCTCAGAGCACCTAACCAGAACCCCCACTCCCCTCCTCAGAGCACCTAACCAGAACCCCCACTCCCCTCCTCAGAGCACCTAACCAGAACCCCCACTCCCCTCCTCAGAGCACCTAACCAGTACCCCCACCCCCCTACTCACAGCAGCTAACCAGAACCCACACTCCCCTCCTCAGAGCACCTAACCAGACCCCCCACCCCCTCCTCACAGCACCTAACCAGAACCCCCACTCCCCTCCTCACAGCACCTAACCAGAACCCCCACCCCCCTACTTACAGCACCTAACCAGAACCCCCACTCCCCTCCTCACAGCACCTAACCAGAACCCCCACTCCCCTCCTCACAGCACCTAACCAGAACCCCCACTCCCCTCCTCACAGCACCTAACCAGAAACCCCACTCCCCTCCTCAGAGCACCTAACCAGAACCCCCACCCCCCTACTCACAGCACCTAACCTGAACCCCCACCCCCCTCTTCACAGTACCTAACCAGAACCCCCACTCCCTACTCACAGCACCTAACCAGAACCCCCACCCCCCTACTCACAGCACCTAACCAGAACCTCCAACCCCCTCCTCACAGCACCTAACCAGATCCCCCACTCCCCTACTCACAGCACCTAACCAGAACCCCTACTCCCCTCCTCACAGCACCTAACCAGAACCCCCACCCCCCTACTCACAGCACCTAACCAGAACCCCCCTACTCACAGCACCTACCAGAACCCCCACTCCCCTCCTCACAGCACCTAACCAGAACCCCCACCCCCTACTAACAGCACCTAACCAGAACCCCCACTCCCCTCCTCACAGCACCTAACCAGAACCCCCACCCCCTACTAACAGCACCTAACCAGAAACCCCACTCCCCTACTCACAGCACCTAACCAGAACCCCCACCCCCCTACTCACAGCACCTAACCAGAACCTCCAACCCCCTCCTCACAGCACCTAACCAGATCCCCCACTCCCCTACTCACAGCACCTAACCAGAACCCCCACTCCCCTCCTCACAGCACCTAACCAGAACCCCCACCCCCCTACTCACAGCACCTAACCAGAACCCCCCTACTCACAGCACCTACCAGAACCCCCACTCCCCTCCTCACAGCACCTAACCAGAACCCCCACCCCCTACTAACAGCACCTAACCAGAACCCCCACTCCCCTCCTCACAGCACCTAACCAGAACCCCCACCCCCTACTAACAGCACCTAACCAGAACCCCCACTCCCCTCCTCACAGCACCTAACCAGAACCCCCACCCCCTCCTCACAGCACCTAACCAGAACCCCCACCCCCCTACTCACAGCACCTAACCAGAACCCCCACCCCCCTACTCACAGCACCTAACCAGAACCCACACTCCCCTCCTCAGAGCACCTAACCAGAACCCCCACCCCCCTCCTCACAGCACCTAACCAGAACCCCCACTCCCCTCCTCAGAGCACCTAACCAGAACCCCCACTCCCCTCCTCACAGCACCTAACCAGAACCCCCACCCCCCTACTCACAGCACCTAACCAGAACCCCCACTCCCCTCCTCACAGCACCTAACAAGAACCCTCACTCCCCTCCTCACAGCACCTAACCAGAACCCTCACCCCCCTACTCACAGCACCTAACCAGAACCCCCACTCCCTTCCTCACAGCACCTAACAAGAACCCCCACTCCCCTCCTCACAGCACCTAACCAGAACCCCCACCCCTCTACTCACAGCACCTAACCAGAACCCCCACTCCCCTACTCACAGCACCTAACCAGAACCCCCACCCCCCTACTCACAGCACCTAACCAGAACCCCCCCTCCCCTCCTCAGAGCACCTAACCAGAACCCCCACCCCCCTACTCACAGCACCTAACCAGACCCCCCACTCCCCTCCTCACAGCACCTAACCAGAACCCCCACCCCCCTCCTCACAGCACCTAACCAGAACCCCCACTCCCCTACTCACAGCACCTAACCAGAACCCCCACTCCCCAACTCACAGCACCTAACCAGAACCCCCACCCCCCTCCTCACAGCACCTAACCAGAACCCCCACATCCCTATTCACAGCACCTAACCAGAACCCCCACTCCCCTCCTCACAGCACCTAACCAGAACCCCCACTCCCCTCCTCAGAGCACCTGACCAGAACCCCCACTCCCCTCCTCACAGCACCTAACCAGATCCCCCACCCCCCTACTCACAGCACCTAACCAGAACCCCCACTCCCCTCCTCACAGCACCTAACAAGAACCCTCACTCCCCTCCTCACAGCACCTAACCAGAACCCCCACTCCCCTCCTCAGAGCACCTAACCAGAACCCCCACTCCCCTACTCACACCACATAACCAGAACCCCCACCCCCCTACTCACAGCACCTAACCAGAACCCCCACCCCCCTACTCACAGCACCTAACCAGAACCCCCACCCCCCTACTCACAGCACCTAACCAGAACCCACACTCCCCAACTCACAGCACCTAACCAGAACCCCCACCCCCCTCCTCACAGCACCTTACCAGAACCCCCACTCCCCTACTCACAGCACCTAACCAGAACCCCCACTCCCCCCCCCCATCATGTATCTGTTTTTACTGCTGGTGTTGTGTCATACGGTCACTGTCTCCACTCTCTGTTGTGTAAATATGACCCAGAGAGAAAGGGAGAGCAGTGACTTTCAAAGCCTCCTCTCTTTTTGTTCTTCTGAACAACAAACAACAAACATCATAGTGTTGAGTGGGGCATTGGATCAAAGGTTCACTAAATGTCTCAATCTTCTTTGTTCCCTGTCACACAAGCGCGCACAAACACACACACGTGCACACACAAACACACACACGCATGGCCTTGTCTTGTAAAACAGCCTCCACAATAACGGAGCAACAGAGCAGCGGAGAAATCAACATTGTAAAGCGCCAGACGCCAGCAGAGTTGGGCTTGAGAAGAAGGTGTCTGAGGACAGGTTGGCCTTAAGGTCTCACAGGATTTTTACATAGATCTGAGTGGGCATATAGTGGGATACCATGTTTCAGGATGCCTGGCTGTGTGGATGTCTTTGTCTACCTGTGTGTGTCTGTGAGCAGGCTTCGTGCATTTGTGTGTTTGTGTGTGTATGTGTGTAAGTGACTCATTGACTTGTGCTCTGTACTTCTATGCAAATTAGTCTGTTTACACGCCAGTCTGCTTAAATCCTCTCTTTCTCTCTCTCTGTTTTTCCCTCTCTGCCCTTCTCTCCTTTTCTCTCTCACTTTCTCTGTCTATCCCTCATTCTCTCACTCTCTCTTTCTCTCTCTCCATCTCTCTGTTCTCCTTCTCTGTCCTCTGGTTGAGAGTGGGGCTGTGGTTCTCTGTGGTCTGTGTGGATGTGTGTTACTGATGTGTGTTACTGATGTGTGTTACAGTTGTGCTGCTGATAGTGTTTGATAAAGACACAGAGTTGTATTTGATAAAGACACAGAGTTGTATTTGATAAAGACACAGAGTTGTATTTGATAAAGACACAGAGTTGTATTTGATGAAGACACAGAGTTGTATTAGATAAAGACACAGAGTTGTATTTGATAAAGACACAGAGTTGTATTTGATAAAGACACAGAGTTGTATTTGATAAAGACACAGAGTTGTATTTGATGAAGACACAGAGTTGTATTTGATAAAGATAAAGACACAGAGTTGTATTTGATAAAGACACAGAGTTGTATTTGATAAAGACACAGAGTTGTATTTGATAAACACAGGGTTTTATTTGATAAAGACACAGAGTTGTATTTGATAAAGACACAGAGTTGTATTTGATAAAGATAAAGACACAGAGTTGTATTCGATAAAGACACAGAGTTGTATTTGATGAAGATAAAGACACAGAATTGTATTTGATAAAGATGAAGACACAGAGTTGTATTTGATAAAGACACAGAGTTGTATTTGATGAAGACACAGAGTTGTATTAGATAAAGACACAGAGTTGTATTTGATAAACACAGGGTTTTATTTGATAAAGACACAGAGTTGTATTTGATAAAGACACAGAGTTGTATTTGATAAAGATAAAGACACAGAATTGTATTTGATAAAGATGAAGACACAGAGTTGTATTTGATAAAGACACAGTTGTATTTGATAAAGGTTGCACTCTTTTTTTTAGTTATTCTTGTTGTGCTGTTTAAGATAGGTGCACTTGATTCAGAAGCTCTGCACACTGGGTAGGCAAAGTGTTCCGCTTTTGAACCATTTCATTTGTCTGAAAAGACAAACTCCACCTACCCGGTGGACGGGGAGATCTGTGGCTAAATTGAGTGTGCCTACTGCGCTGGCCAATCAGATAGCTCAAATCACCGTGCCTAGCGCTTCCACGACCCTGGCCACATACTAGCCTATGTAAGATTTCCTAACTTTTAAAACTTTGATCAGAGAGAGACTGTCAAAGAATACAGCAAAGAGCTGCTGTTTTTATGAGTGAGTTCATGTTTAAGTTTTTATTTTGCACTATTACAAAACATAAAACACGGTTCTCCCTACTCCCACTTGCACTGCAGCTGCAATAAATGAGTAGCCAAGTGTATCGATAGCCCTGCATTTTTATTATTATTTGGAGCTCGTTCTGTCTATTTTAATATCAATAAATATTTCACTTTCTCTGGTCATAGGAACAACATGAATTTGTGCATGAGGCAGATGCCGTGCGACTCGAGTTTCGCCATCAGGTGTAAGACGGTGCCCCCTCTCTCTGGTCAGTCTCACTGTAGGAAAGGAAGGACAGAGCAGGGCTAGTGAGAGGCGGACCCTCTGCTGCTCTCTCCCTCCCTCCGCTGAGACTAATGCTGTGTTCAAAACAACTGGGAACTCAGAAATCTCTGACTTCCGACTTCAGTGCGTTCAAGACAACTGGGAACTTTTGAGATCCGACTCTGAAAAATCAGTCATCAAACTCGGAATTCCATGTCGGAAACTAGGTCATGTTTCTAGAGCTCTGACTTTGCGACCTGAAGATCATTGACGTCGTGATTTGACCTCAGGTTTTTTTTGTTCCCAAAAGCACCATGACCATCATATGCAGGTACCGTCAGTCCAGTAAAATAAAAAAGCAAATTATTTGCAAATTAGTTCAATTTATGCTAAGCTGTGCCTCACAAGTGATCAATTCTGTTATCAAAGCTTGAGTTTTGAAATATAATATGGTCTGAGAAGAACAATATTGGCGGGCCAGGCATATTGTTTATTTATTTTATTTCACCTTTATTTAACCAGGTTGGCCAGTTGAGAACAAGTTCTCATTTACAACTGCGACCTGGCCAAGATAAAGCAAAGCAGTGCGACAAAAAACAACAATACCGAGTTACACGTGAGATAAACAAACGTACAGTCAATAACACAATAGAAAAATATATGTACAGTGTGTGCAAATGGTGTAAGTAGGTAAGGCAATAAATAGGCCATAGTAGTGAAGTAATTACAATTTAGCAAATAACACTGGAGTGATAGATGTGCAGATGATGATGTGCAAGTAGAAATACTGGTGTGCAAAAGAGCAAAAAGTAAATTAAAACAATATGGGGATGAGGAAGGTAGTTGGGTGGGTTATTTACAGATGGACTATGTACAGCTGCAGTGATCGGTAAGCTGCTCAGATAGTTGATGTTTAAAGTAGTGAGGGAAATATAAGTCTCCAGCTTCAGCGATTTTGCAATTCGTTCCAGTTATTGGCAGCAGAGAACTGGAAGGAAAGGCGGCCAAAGGAAGAATTGGCTTTGGGGATGACCAGTGAAATATTCCTGCTGGAGCGTGTGCTACGGGTGGGTGTTGTTATGGTGACCAGTGAGCTGAGATAAGGCGGAGCTTTACCTAGCAAAGACTTATAGATGACCTGGAGCCAGTGGGTCTGGTGATGAATATGTAGCGAGGGCCAGCCGACGAGATCAAACAGGTCGCAGTGGTGGCTGGTATATGGGGCTTTGATGACAAAACGGATGGCACTGTAATAGTGGTGGCTGGTATATGGGGCTTTGGTGGCAGTGGTGGCTGGTATATGGGGCTTTGGTGGCAGTGGTGGCTGGTATATGGGGCTTTGATGACAAAACGGATGGCACTTTGATAGACTGCATCCAGTTTGGTGAGTAGAGTGTTGGAGGCTATTTTGTAAATGACATCGCCGAAGTTGAGGATCGGGAGGATAGTCAGTTTTATGAGGGTATGTTCGGCAGCGTGAGTGAAGGGGGCTTTGTTGCGAAATAGGAAGCCAATTATAGATTTAATTTTGGATTGGAGATGCTTAATATGAGTCTGGAAGGAGAGTTTACAGTCTAAACAGACACCTAGGTATTTGTACTTGTCCACATATTCTAAGTCAGAACCGTCCAGAGTAGTGATGCTAGTCGGGCGGGCGGGTGCGGACAGCGATCGGTCGAAAAGTATGCATTTAGTTTTACTAGCGTTGAAGAGCAGTTGGTGGCCACGGAAGGAGTGTTGTATGACATTGAAGCTCATTTGGAGGTTTGTTAAAATAAGCATGCCCCTTTCCAAAAATGTAGAACTAAGAACAGATATAGCCATTGGTTCACTCCAGACCTGACTGCCCTCGACCAGCACAAAACATCCTGTGGCGTACTGCACTAGCATCGAATTGTCCCCGCGATATGCACATTTTCAGGAACCAATACACACAGTCAGATAGGAAAGCAAAGGCTAGCTTTTTCGAACAGAAATTTGCATCCTGTAGCTCTAACTCCAAAAAGCTTTGGGACACTGTAAAGTCCATGGAGAATAAAAGCACCTACTCCCAGCTGCCCACTGCACTGAGGCTAGGAAACACTGTCACTACCGATAAATCCACGATAATCGAGAATTTCAATAAGCATTTCTCTACGGCTGGCCATGCTTTCCTCCTGGCTACCCCAACCCCGGCCAACAGCTCCGCACCCCCCGCAGCTACTTGCCCAAGCCTCCCCAGTGTCACGCCTGCTCCCACTCTTCCTCCCTGGCGCTCGAGGGCGCCAGGGGGGATATTGGACTCACCTGGACTCACTCAATCACCTGTTTATTACCTTCCCTATATTTGTCAGTTCCCCCAGCTCTGTTCCCCGCTGCTGAATTAATCCTAATTTGTCTTTGTTCCCCCTGTGCTAACGCTGTTCCTGTCTCGTTCTATGTCTGTTCCCTATTAAATGTTTGGCTCCCCGTAACTGCGTCGCCTCTCCAGTGTCATCCCTTGACACCCAGCTTCTCCTTCACCCAAATCCAGATTGCAGATGTTCTGAAAGAGCTGCAAAACCTGGACCCGTACAAATCAGCTGGGCTAGACAACCTGGACCCTCTCTTTATAAAATTATCCTCCGCCATTGTTGCAACCCCTATTACTAGTCTGTTCAACCTCTCTTTCGTATCGTCCGAGATTCCTGAAGATTGGAAAGCTTTCGCGGTCAACCCCCTCTTCAAAGGTAGTGACACTCTAGACCCAAACTGTTACAGACCTATATCCATCCTGCCCTGCCTTTCCAAAGTCTTTGAAAGCCAAGTTAACAAACAGATCACGGACCTTTTCAAATCCCACCGTACCTTCTCCTCTGTGCAATCCGGTTTCCAAGCTGGTCACGGGTGCACCTCAGCCACGCTCAATGTCCTAAACAATGTCATAACCACTAGCAATAAAAGACAGTACTGTGCAGCCGTCTTCATCGACCTGGCCAAGGCTTTCGATTCTGTCAATCACTGTATTCTTATCGGCAGACTCAACAGCCTTGGTTTCTCAAATGAATGCCTCGCCTGGTTCACCAACTACTTCTCAGATAGAGTTCAGTGTGCCAAATCGGAGAGGGCCTGTTGTCCGGACATCTGGCTGTCTCTATGGGGGTACCACAGGGTTCAATTCTCGGGCCGACTCTTTTCTCTGTATATATCAACAATGTCGCTCTTGCTGCGGGTGATTCCTTGATCCACCTCTACGCAGACAACACCATTCTGTATACATCTGGCCCTTCTTTCGACACTGTGTTAAGATGGTGAGGAAACTACTTTTAACGAACAACCAGACATCCTCTACTGACAGGATGAGGTCAATATCCTTCCAGGATACCCGGGCCAGGTCAATTAGAAAGGCCTACTCGCAGAAGTGTTTTAGGGAGCGTTGGACAGTGATGAGGGGTGGTCGTTTGACCGCGGACCCATAACGGATGCAGGCAATGATGCAGTGATAGCTGAGATCCTGATTGAAAACAGCAGAGGTGTTTGGATGGCAAGTTAGTCAGGATAATATCTATGAGGGTGCCCATGTTTACGGATTTAAGGTTGTACCTGGTGGGTTCCTTGATAGTTTGTGTGAGATTGAGGGCATCTGGTTTAGATTGTAAGATGGCGGGGTGTTAAGCATATCCCAGTTTAGGTCACCTAGCAGGAAGAACTCTGAAGACAGATGGGCGGCAATCAATTCACATATGGTGTCCCGGGCGCAGCTGGGAGCTGAGGGGTGTCTATAACAGGCGGCAACAGTAGATTGCAACTCTTCCCCCTTTGGCAGTTCTATCTTGACGGAACATTTTGTAGTTGGGGATGGAAATCTCAGAATTTCAGAATTGGTGGCCTTCCTAAGCCAATATGCTGTGATAATTTATTAAGCCTACTGCACAAACCTCATTCCTACACAACTGTTTTTATTAGGTTAAGTTGACATTTTTTAAGTTATGTTTTAAACAATTCTGAGCGGTAGATCTCGGCTTGCTTTTTGACTGCGAAAGTGACCTTGACTCAGAAAAGGTTGGTGACCAGTGCTCTACATGTTACATACAGGTAGAGTACTCAACATACATAGGTAAGTGCATTTGCGTGTGTGTATTAGAGGTTGTGTGTGTGATTGTTTGTGTGTCAATGAATTCATACTTGTATGTGTTTGTATATGAATATGAGTGTGTGTGTGTAAGTTTTCTGTTAAGTGTGAGGGTAGTTTTCCCGATGACACAGTCGCTTGGATTTTCAGTGTTCGTGGTATTCCTGTCGTCTCCATGGAGATTTCCATTAATGTGTCAGCCATGTGACTCCTCCCACTCTGCCCGCCACAACCATAGAAAACTCCTGCTCACATCCTCCCACAATACACACTGTGACTGTACAGTAAACAGTGCATTCGGAAAGTATTCAAACCCCTTGACTTTATCCACATTTTGTTATGTTACAGCCTTATTCTATATTGATTGAATTAGTTTTATCCCTCATCAAGCTACACACAGTACCCCATAATGACAAAGCAAAAATAGGTTTTCAGAAATGTTTGCAAGTACATAGATATTCAGACCCTTTACTCAGTACTTTGTTGAAGCGCCTTTGGCAGTGATTACAGCCTTGAGTCTTCTTGAGTATAACGCTACAAGCTTGGCACACCTGTATTTGGGGAGTTTCTACCATTCTTCTCTACAGATCCTCTCAAGCTTTGTCAGGTTGGATGGGGAGCGTCGCTGCACAGCTATTTTTAGATCTCTCTAGAGATGTTTGATCGGGTTCAAGTTCGGGCTCTGGCTGGGCCACTGAAGCACATTCAGAGACTTAGTCCCGAAGCCACTCCTGCGTTGTCTTGGCTGTGTGCTTACGGTCGTTGTCCTGTTGGAAGGTGAATCTTCACCCAGGTCTGAGGTCCTGAGCGCTCTGGAGAATGTTTTCATCAAGGATCTCTCTGTACTTTGCTCCGTTCATCTTTCCCTTGATCCTGACTAGTCTCCCAGTCCCTGCCGCTGAAAAACATCCCTGCAGCATGATGCTGCCACTACCATGCTTCACCGAAGGGATGGTGCCAGGTTGCATCCATACGTGACATTTGGCATTCAGGCCAAAGAGTTCAATCTTGGTTTCATCAGACCAGAGATTCTTCTTTCTCATGTTCTGAGAGTCTTTAGGTGCCTTTTGGCAAACTCCAAGCGGGCTGTCATGTGCCTTTTACTGAGGAATGGCTTCTGTCTAGCCACTCTACCATAAAGGCCTGATTGGTGGAGTGCTGCAGAGATGTCCTTCTAGAAGGTTCTCTCATCTCCACAGAGGAACTCTTGAGCTCTGTTAGAGTGACCATCGGGTTCTTGGTCATTTCCCTGACCAAGGCCCTTCTCCCCCGATTACTCAGTTTGGCCGGGTAGCCTGCTCTAGGAAGAGTCATGGTGGTTTGACACAATCCTGTCTCCAAGCTCAATGGACAATTCCTTCGACCTCATGACTTGGTTTTTGCTCTGACATTCACTGTCAACTGTGGGACCTTATGTAGACAGGTGTGTGCCTTTCCAAATCATGTCCAATCAATTGAATTCCCCCCAGGTGGACTCCAATCAAGTTGTAGAAACATCTCAAGGATGATCAATGGAACCAGGATGCACCTGAGCTCAATTACGAGTCTCATAGCAAAGGGTCTGAGTACTTATGTAAATAAGGGATTTATTCTTTTTTTATATAAACTTTTAATAAACTTTGCTTTGTCATTATGGGGTATTTTGTGTAGATTGATGAGAAAAACACATCTAATCAATTTTAGAATAAGGCTGTAACGTAGCAAGATGTGGAAAAAGTCAAGGGTTCTGAATACTTTCCGAATGCACTGTATATGAGTGTGTATGTGTGTTTGTGTGTGTCTATCTACTTTCCGTAACTAAGTGCGTGTGCAGTACTCTGTCTCTCTGTAGACTATATGTAGGTAGTGTGTGTGTGTTATCTCTCTGTAGACTATATGTAGGTAGTGTGTGTGTTAGATCTTTGTAGACTATATGTAGGTAGTGTGTGTTTGTGTTATCTCTCTGTAGACTATATGTAGGTATAGTGTGTGTGTGTTATCTCTCTGTAGACTATATGTAGGTAGTGTGTGTGTGTGTTAGATCTCTGTAGACTATATGTAGGTAGCGTGTGTGTGTTATCTCTCTGTAGACTATATGTAGGTAGTGTGTGTTTGTGTTACCTCTCTGTAGACTATATGTAGGTAGTGTGTGTTTGTGTTACCTCTCTGTAGACTATATGTAGGTAGTGTGTGTGTGTGTTATCTCTCTGTAGACTATATGTAGGTAGTGTGTGTGTGTGTTATCTCTCTGTAGACTATATGTAGGTAGTGTGTGTGTTAGATCTCTGTAGACTATATGTAGGTAGTGTGTGTTTGTGTTATCTCTCTGTAGACTATATGTAGGTATAGTGTGTGTGTGTTATCTCTCTGTAGACTATATGTAGGTAGTGTGTGTTTGTGTTACCTCTATGTAGACTATATGTAGGTAGTGTGTGTTTGTGTTACCTCTCTGTAGACTATATGTAGGTCATGTGTGTTTGTGTTATCTCTGTAGACTATATGTAGGTAGTGTGTGTGTGTGTTATCTCTCTGTAGACTATATGTAGGTAGTGTGTGTGTGTTATCTCTCTGTAGACTATATGTAGGTAGTGTGTGTGTTAGATCTCTGTAGACTATATGTAGGTAGTGTGTGTGTGTTATCTCTCTGTAGACTATATGTAGGTCGTGTGTGTGTTATCTCTCTGTAGACTATATGTAGGTAGTGTGTGTGTGTTATCTCTATGTAGACTATATGTAGGTAGTGTGTGTGTTATCTCTATGTAGACTATATGTAGGTAGTGTGTGTGTGTTATCTCTCTGTAGACTATATGTAGGTAGTGTGTGTGTGTTATCTCTATGTAGACTATATGTAGGTAGTGTGTTTGTTAGATCTATGTAGACTATATGTAGGTAGTGTGTGTGTTAGATCTCTGTAGATGTAGGTTGTGTGCGTTATGTAGAGCTAGGAGAGGGTTCTATAAATAAATCAGTCTGCAGTGGGCTCACAGGCGGAACAATCTATCTGACACCGGGGGGGGGGGGGGGGGGGGGGCAAAGCTGTCATTAAGGCTAAGGGTGGCTACTTTGAAGAATCTCAAATGTAAAATATATTTTGATTTGTTTAACACATTTTTGGTTACTGCATGATTCAATATGTGTTATTTCATAGTTTGATGTCTTCACTACTATTCTACAATGTAAAATGTTTTAGAAATAAAGAAAATCCGTGGAATGAGTAGGTGTGTCCAAATACTTTATTGGTTAGATATTTTCTTCTTGGGAGAGAATGTTTTTCATACATTCTGGTAATCTACCAGAGCAACCAAAGACTAAACTACAGATACAGTAGCAGACAAACCTGACTTCTTTCAGTCAGCTGAGAGCCAGAGAGATGTTTTCAATCCTCAACACATCTTCATTTAACCCTGTGTTTTCTATAGGCTACAGCTGGACTTATTACCGCAGGGCCAGCGTTCTCTTGAACTGGTGTGTATGGGAGAATGGGTGACCACATCTCATTTGTTGCCTAGATGATGTTGGAATGTGCAGCGCTACATCCCCATTGGAAAGGGGATTAGGGTCTTCAAAAAACTGGAGGCCTAAATCACTGTCGTGTTTGGACTACAACATCCTCTTAACGTTTCTGAATAGTCTTTCTATGCTTGTGTTTATAGATCAGTTAAGAGTTTGACCAAAATAATGGAAACACCATGCATGCGCCCCTCCGTGGGGGATAGATCCAGAATCTCCTAAATCTCTAACATGTATTGACTCATGAGGTTGAATACTTCCAAGACATATTAGTGTTTTTTTCATATGTTCGAATGTTTCTTCCACATTGACAGAGTATTTTGTGTAGATTGTTGACAATTAAATACATTTTAATCCCACTTTGTAACACAACAAAATGTGGAAAAAGTGTGAATACTTTGTGAACACACTGTATTTCCCACGGTCTGCATTCCATTGACCTCTTTATCACATTAATAACCTCTCTGTCCCCTTCTCTCTCCCCTCTCTACCTCTCTCTCTCTACCTCTGTCTTCTCTCCCCCCCTCTCTCTCTCTCTCTCTCTCAACCTCTTTCTCTCCCTGTCTTCCTTCTCCGCCCCTCTTTTTTTTCTTTACCTCTCTCCCCCCTCTTGCTCTCTCCACCTCTCTCTCACCCTGTCTTCTCCCCCTCCCCTCTCTCTCTTTTTTTTCTCTCTCTCCCTGTCTCTCCCCCCTCACTCTCTCGATCTCTCTCTTTTACTCTCTGTCTTTGCCAGGTGATGGAGGTGAAGGGTCAGATGATTCATGTCCCAGAATCCTCTACTCTGATGTTCCTGGGTTCCCCCCGGGTGGACAAGCTGGAGGAGTTGATGGGCAGGGGCCTCTACCTGTCAGACATCCCCATCCACGACGCCACGCGTGATGTCATACTGGTGGGACAGCAGGCCAAGGCACAGGACGGCCTCAAGAACAGGATGGACAAACTCAAGGTACAGTCACACACACATGCAATATACACACACACACACGTACACACACACACAGTCACACACACATACACGTGTGCTCACACTCATTATTCTGTCATGTAGATATTCAGCCGTGGACTCATCCGTTTTCAGAAGAAGAGGGGACTCGTCGGTCACTAAACGTTTACTCCATCATCCATATTCTACTATATCCCTCTGCTCTTCCCCAGGCCACTCTAGAAAAGACACACCAAGCTCTAGAAGAGGAGAAGAGGAGGACAGTAGACCTTCTCTACTCCATTTTTCCTGGTGACGTGGCCCAGAAGCTGTGGCAGGGGGAGTCTGTCCCCGCCAGGAAGTTTGATGATGTCACCATGTTGTTCTCTGACATCGTGGGCTTCACGGCAGTGTGTGCCCAGTGTACCCCCATGCAGGTCATCAGCATGCTCAACGAGCTCTACACACGCTTCGACTACCAGTGTGGAATACTGGATGTGTATAAGGTATGAACAGACACCTGTTTGCACATGCACATACTGTGCACTCAGTGCATGCGTGTTATATGTGTCAGGGTTGGGGTCGATTCTGAATTGAGTTGTGAATTGTTCTTTAATTCCAATTCAATTATTTGAAAAATAATTTGAATTGAATTGCAATTCAATTATTGCATTTGAATTGAATTTGAATTGGCCACACCCCACAGGAAGCAGAATTTGAATTAAATTTGAATTAAAGGAATTAGAATTTAATTCAATGAAATTCAAATGCCTTATTTATTCTACACATCACCAGAGCAATGTTTATTTTGACATCATGCATGGTTACCAATACCATTTAGCATAAGGTTGAAACATTTCATCTTTAAAACTCATTCTCTTTAACAATTTTAAATAATTACAGTGGTCTGGAAATATTCAAAGATCATGTTGTCGGTTGTCCATAATAATTCATAATTCCCTTAATGTTTTGAAATATCAGAATAAATGTTTTTTTTCTTACCATAATGCATTAGATCAAACACTGCCGTATGGAAGGGAACAATCTAACATCTCATGACAAAGAAAAATACTGTTTGACATGTTTCAGTTATAATAAAACGTATATTTCATATGGTATGTGTATTGTTTGCATTAATAAGTGGCATATCCTTTTTATAAAATATTTGTCAAATTAATGAGACTTTCATGTTTCACATCTCAGTTGATTCAAATTATATTCCATTTCTTCTTCCTGTGGGGTGTGGCCAATTCAAATTCAATTCAAAGTTATTGTTCACAATTGACTCCAACCCTGATATGTGTCATCTGTCCACATAGGAGAGGTTTAGTGCAATTGAGTAATGGTGCTGCCGTGGGTAAATACAAGGATCAATCAAGTTGTTTTAAATCAGCAACGTGTGTGTGTGTGTGTGCGTGTGCATACGTATGTGGAAAAACACACTGATTAATGGCCAATGTAACGGTGCTTAACATGAGTGTGTCAGTACTGGCTGCCTGACAGAGTGGCATTACAGCAAGGCCCAGTGCGTCCATTAACAACCATCACTCCCTCTATCCGTCCATTAACAACCATCACTCCCTCTATCCATCCATTAACAACCATCACTCCCTCTATCCATCCATTAACAACCATCACTCCCTCTATCCGTCCATTAACAACCATCACTCCCTCTATCCATCCATTAACAACCATCACTCCCTCTATCCGTCCATTAACAACCATCACTCCCTCTATCCATCCATTAACAACCATCACTCCCTCTATCCGTCCATTAACAACCATCACTCCCTCTATCCGTCCATTAACAACCATCACTCCCTCTATCCGTCCATTAACAACCATCACTCCCTCTATCCATCCATTAACAACCATCACTCCCTCTATCCGTCCATTAACAACCATCACTCCCTCTATCCATCCATTAACAACCATCACTCCCTCTATCCATCCATTAACAACCATCACTCCCTCTATCCATCCATTAACAACCATCACTCCCTCTATCCATCCATTAACAACCATCACTCCCTCTATCCATCCATTAACAACCATCACTCCCTCTATCCATCCATTAACAACCATCACTCCCTCTATCCATCCATTAACAACCATCACTCCCTCTATCCGTCCATTAACAACCATCACTCCCTCTATCCATCCATTAACAACCATCACTGCCTCTATCCATCCATTAACAACCATCACTCCCTCTATCCGTCCATTAACAACCATCACTCCCTCTATCCATCCATTAACAACCATCACTGCCTCTATCCGTCCATTAACAACCATCACTCCCTCTATCCGTCCATTAACAACCATCACTCCCTCTATCCATCCATTAACAACCATCACTGCCTCTATCCGTCCATTAACAACCATCACTCCCTCTATCCATCCATTAACAACCATCACTCCCTCTATCCATCCATTAACAACCGTCACTCCCTCTATCCATCCATTAACAACCATCACTCCCTCTATCCATCCATTAACAACCATCACTCCCTCTATCCACCCATTAACAACCATCACTCCCTCTATCCGTCCATTAACAACCATCACTCCCTCTATCCGTCCATTAACAACCATCACTCCCTCTATCCATCCATTAACAACCATCACTCCCTCTATCCACCCCTCCATCACTACATCAGCTCTCGTCCTTCGCTAGGGTTTGATCCAGCAGAGATACAGACAGTTTTTCTTTCCCTTCCCTTCCTCTCTCTTCACCCTTCCACTTTTTTACTATGGCTCTTCCCCTAATCTCTTTCTACTACCATTTTCTCTTGTTTCCACTTTCACCTTTCTCCCTCTCTCTTTTCCTGCTTCATGTGAGGAGAGAGAGAGAGAACCTTATGTTCCCATTGTCATGGTTACTTTGGATAAATGATTGTGACTGGCTGAAAATGAGAGTTGTGTTTCTTGTTGTCAGGTACAGCTTTTGAGTGTTTTTTTAAAAGTTGTTTTATAATTTTTTATTATGAAAATATTTAAATTTGATGAAAATACTGAAATCAAATCAACTGAAATGCTCATGGCTTCATGGAGTCTCCTCCAATCCCCATGTAGATTGAGACTATAGGCGACGCCTACTGTGTTGCGGGCGGGCTCCACCAGAAGATTGACAGCCATGCCAAGCCAATCGCACTCATGGCCCTGAAGATGATGGAGCTGTCAGAGGAGGTGTTAACGCCGGACAGCAAATCCATCAAGGTGAGTCTTCGCTTGGCACGGGGAGGGGGGCACTTTCTCCCTGACTTACTTTTTCTGTCTTATTTTCTCTCTCCCTTTTCACTCCCCCTCTCTCTCTTTCTCTCTCTCCCTCCCTTTCTCTCCCTTTTCACCCTCTCCTCCTACTCTGTCTCTGTCTCTCTTCTCATTCAAATTTAAATGTGGTTTACACCTATAATTTAAAGCATCTGTAAGCTAATCATTGCGGTGCTGTGTTGCGCTATTGTGTTGTACTAGCTGTTTTGTGCTGTGTTGTGTTGTTATGTGCTGTGCTGTGCTAGCTGTGATGTTCCACAGACAGAAGGGGTAACACAGACACGTCCCAAGGGCTATAACGCTGAAGAATCCTTTTAGAGCGTTTTCTCATCAAATCAAAGTTTATTTGTCACGTGCGCCGAATACATCAGGTGTAGACCTTACAGTGAAATGCTTACTTACAGGCTCTAACCAAGAGTGCAAAAAAGGTGTTAGGTGAATAATAGGTAAGTAAAGAAATAACAACAACAGTAAAAAGACAGTGAAACATAACAGTAGCGAGGCTATATACAGGCACCGGTTAGTCAGGCTGATTGAGGTAGTATGTACATATAGATATGGTTAAAGTGACTATGCATATATGACAAACAGAGAGTAGCAGTAGCGTTAAAGAGGGGTTGGTGGGTGGCGGGACACAATGCAGGTAGCCCGGTTAGCCAATGTGCGGGAGCACTGGTTGGTCGGGCCAATAAGTTAGTATGTACATTTCATTTAAATTTTACCTTTATTTAACTAGGCAAGTCAGTTAAGAACATATTCTTATTTTCGATGACGGCCAAGAACAGTGGGTTAACTGCCTTGTTTAGTGGCAGAACAACAGATTTTTACCTTGTCAGCTCGGGGATTCGATCTTGCAACCTTTCAGTTACCAGCCCAACGCTCTAACCACTAGGCTACCTGCCGCCACCACATGAACGTATAGTTAAAGTGACTATGCATATATGATAAACAGAGAGTAGCAGCAGCGTAAAGGAGGGGTTGGGGGGGGGACACACAATGCAAATAGTACGGGTAGCCATTTGATTACCTGTTCAGGAGTCTTATGGCTTGGGGCTAAAAACTGTTGAGAAGCCTTTTTGTCCTAGACTTGGCACTCCGGTACCGCTTGCTATGCGGTAGTAGAGAGAACAGTCTATGACTGGGATGGCTGGAGTCTTTGACAATTTAGGGCCTTCCTCTGACACTGCCTGGTGTAGAGGTCCTGGATGGCAGGCAGCTTAGCCCCAGTGATGTACTGGCCCGTACGCACTACCCTCTGTAGTGCCTTGCGGTCAGAGGCTGAGCAATTGCTGTACCAGGCAGTGACGCAACCAGTCAGGATGCTCTCGATGTTGCAGCTGTATAACCTTTTGAGGATCTCAGGACCCATGCCAAATCTTTTTCGTTTCCTAAGGGGGAATAGGCTTTATTGTGCCCTCTTCATGACCGTCTTGGTGTGTTTGGACCATTCTAATTTGTTGTTGATGTGGACACCAAGGAACTTGAAGCTCTCAACCTGCTCCACTACAGCCCCGTCGATGAGAATGGGGTCCTCCTTTTCCAGTAGTCCACAATCATCTCCTTAGTCTTGGTTACGTTGAGGGAGAGGTTGTTATTCTGGCACTACCCGGCCAGGTCTCTGACCTCCCTATAGGCTGTCTCGTCATTGTCGGTGATCAGGCCTACCACTGTTGTCGTCTGCAAAATTAATGATGGTGTTGGAGTCGTGCCTGGCCATGCAGTCGTGGGTGAACAGGGAATACAGGAGGGGACTGAGCACGCACCCCTGAGGGGCTCCAGTGTTGAGGATCAGCATGGCAGATGTGTTGCTACCTACCCTCACCACCTAGGGGCAGCCCGTCAGGAAATCCAGGATCCACCACCAAATATTGTAGTGCCCAAGTCCTAAAGCAATGGGACTCCCTAAATCTTTCTCAGATTATTACCAATCCCACAAAGTATGACTCCAAACACCCAGAAAAGGCTACTTTTCTTGATGTTATCCTCACAAATAATCCTGATAGGTATCAGTCTGGTGTTTTCTGTAATGACCTTAGTGATCACTGTTTTACAGGCTGTGTTCATAATGGCTGCTCAGTGAAACCACCTGTCCTGATTTGTCATAGACGCTTGCTAAAACACTTTAATGAGCAAGCCTTCCTTCATGAACTGGCCTCTGTAAAATGGTATAGAATCAGCTTGATCCCCTCTGTCGAAGACACTTGAACCTTCTTTTTTGATATTTTCAGTGGTGTTGTTAACAAACACACCCCCGTAAAGAAAATGAGAATTTAAAACAGGTTCAGCCCCTTGTTTGACCGTGATCTTCCAGTGTTACTGCACCTCAAGAATGGCTGACTGGCTCTCGTTCAGGCAAATGAGAAATAAGTGCACTCAGGCTATCTGGAAGGGAAAAGTTAGTTACTTTAAGGAGCAGTTCTCTCTCTGTGGGACTAACCCCAAGAAGTTCTGGAAAACGGTTAAAGACCTGGAGAATAAACCCTCCTCCTCATAGCTGCCCATGTCCCTTAAAGTTGATGATGTGGTTGTTACTGACAAGAAGCACATGGCTGAGCTCTTTAATCACCACTTCATTAAGTCAGGATTCCTATTTGACTCAGCCATGCCTCCTTGCCCATCCAACATTTCCTCATCTCCCACCCCTTCTAATGCAACTATCCCCGATGCTTCTCCGTCTTTTTTCCCCTGCCCCGCTACAGAGTTTCTCCCTGCAGGTAGTCACTGAGTCCGAGGTACTAGAGGAGCTCCTGAAACTTGACCCCAAACAAACCATCTGGGTCAGATGGTTTAGACCTGTTCTTCTTTAAGGTTGCTGCCCCTATCACCGCCAAACCTATCTCCAACCTTTTTAACCTGTCTCTCCTTTCTGGGGAGGTTCCCATTGCTTGGAAGGCAGCCACGGTTTATGCTTTATTTAAAGGGGGGGGGATCAAGCTGATCCTAACTGTTATAGGCCTATTTCTATTTTGCCCTGTTTATCAAAAGTGTTAGAAAAACTTGTCAATAATCAACTGACTGGCTTTCTTGATGTCTATAGTATTCTCTCTGGTATGCAATCTGGTTTCTGCTCAGGTTATGGATATGTCACCGCAACCTTAAAGGTCCTCAATGATGTTCCCATTGCCCTTGATTCTAAGCAATGTTATGCTGCTATTTTTATTGACTTGGCCAAAGCTTTTGATACAGTAGACCATTCCATTCTTGTGAGCCGGCAAAGGAATATTGGTGTCTCTGAGGGGACTTTGGCCGGGTTTGCTAACTACCTCTCTCAACGAGTGCAGTGTATAAAGTCAGAAAATCTGCTGTCTCAACCACTGCTTGTCACCAAGGGAGTACCCCAAGGCTCAATCCTAGGCCCCACGCTCTTCTCAATTTACATCAACAACATAGCTCAGGCAGTAGGAAGCGCTCTCATCCATTTATATGCAGATGATACAGTCTTATACTCAGCTGGCCCCTCCCCGGATTTTGTGTTAAATGCTCTACAAGAAAGCTTTCTTAGTGTCCAACAAGCTTTCACTACCCTTAACCTTGTTCTGAACACCTCCAAAACAAAGGTCATGTGGTTTGGTAAGAAGAATGCCCCTCTCTCCAAAGGTGTGATTACTACCTCTGAGGGTTTAGAGCTTGAGGTAGTCACCTCATACAAGTACTTGGGAGTATGGCTAGATGGTACACTGCCCTTCTCTCAGCACATATCAAAGCTGCAGGCTAAAGTTAAATCTAGACTTGGTTTCCTCTATCGTAATCGCTCCTCTTTCACCCCAGCTGCCAAACTAACCCTGATTCAGATGACCATTCTACCCATGCTAGATTACGGAGACATAATTTATAGATCGGCAGGTAAGGGTGCTCTCGAGCGGCTAGATGTTCTTTACCATTCGTCCATCAGCTTTGCCACCAATGCTCCTTATAGGACACATCACTGCACTCTCTGCTCCTCTGTAAACTGATCGTCTCTGTATACCCTTCGTTGATGCTTATTTTTAAAACCCTCTTAGGCCTCACTCCCCCCCATCTGAGATATCTTCTGCAGCCCTCATCCTCCACATACAACACCCGTTCTGCCAGTCACATTCTGTTAAAGGTCCCCAAAGCACACACATCCCTGGGTCGCTCATCTTTTCATTTCGCTGCAGCTTGCGACTGGAACAAGCTGCAACTAGCGACTGGAACGAGCTGCAAGAAACACTCAAACTGTACAGTTTTATCTCAATCTTTTCATTCAAAGACTCAATCATAGACGCACTTACTGACAGTTGTGGCTGCTTTGCATGATGTATTGTTGTCTCTACCTTCTTGCCCTTTGTACTGTTGTCTGTGCCTAATAATGTTTGAAACCATGTTTTGTGCCTCTACTATGTTGTGTTGCTACCATGCTGTGTTGTCATGTGTTGCTGCCTTGCTATGTTGTTTTCTTAGGTCTCTCTTTATGCAGTGTTGTGTTGTCTCTCTCGTCGTGATGTGTGTTTTGTCCTATATATATATTTTTTTTATAATACTTTTTTTAATCCCAGCCCCCGTCCCCGCAGGAGGTCTTTTGCCTTTTGGTAGGCCGTCATTGTAAATAACAATTTGTTCTTAACCGCCTTGCCTAGTGAAATAAAGGTTAAATAAAAATATTTTTTAAAAACTCGTGAGAGGAAGTCCAATAGTGGGAGAGGATGAAACTAGGTGAAACTGGGCCGACATCAATGAAACATCTGATCTCAATACATTTTTCTGTTCTCAAAACAATAATCTATTATGAACACATTGCACTACGTTTTATAGACTTGACACTTTGCCAAAGTAAAAAAATAAATAATTGTTTAGCAGGAGTGCAAAGGTCAAACTGAGTTTGTGCACACGCGCACTTCACAGAGGAGGTGTTGCTAACAGAAATATTCAAATTCGTGCTACAACGCGCCATTAAGATCTGGTTTTGACTACCTCCTTGCTTGTTCTGCCCACTATGCTTCATTTGCTCCCATGGTAAACGACACAGATTATTTATCTTGTAGGGCTGGGCGATATGGCCAAAATATCATATCACTGTATTTATTTATTTTTTGACATTATGACAGTATTTGATGTTTTTGAATAGTAAAAGTTATAAATTTGCTTTATGAGTTGTACGTGACCCTAGGGTGGCAACCCATACCTATACATTCTAAGTGATTTCAATTGGTCTTTCTCCATTCTGATTGTTATACTGTTCAATTCTAATTCAACCAAAAATAATCTCCTGCATTTCCATCAATTTCTGCATTTCAAATACAATCAAACTTTATTTGTGACATGCACAGAATACAACAAGTGTAGACTTTACCATGAAATGCTTACTTACAAGCCTTTAACCAACAGTGCAGTTCAAGAACAGTGCACTCAATTGAGATAATATCCACACTGCTACGTAGGGCTGCACGATATGGGCAAAAAAACTAGGCCTTATTTTTAAAATGTTGCAATTGCAATTTCACTTGTGATTTAGAGCAAAACACTTGGGTGAACTGTTGGAACCATGGAAATATAATGATTATTCTAATTCTATTAGTTAGAATATAATAGTTGGCACTTCGAATACAGTGTTATGTTGACATGACAACGAATGAAAATAACAGGGAGGCGTAATTCTTACAGGGTAGGAACCAAAGGCTACATTAAATGTTTCTTTGTGTAGCCAACATATTCATCCTTCACTTATTCTTCTTTGATTTAGAAGATACTGTTGCACAAACGACATGCTGATTTAGGCCTACACCATTATCTCTTATTCAGTACATTTATTAGCTAGCTAGCTCTCCAGCTAACTAGCGATTACCATTAGCGGCTAACACGATTTAGCTTAACTTGCTAAGAAATGACAAACTAGATGTTTGCAGATGTAAGAAACACAAATGAATAATGTAATTATAGAATGTTAGTGGATTTATATTATGAAGCAAAGGGGAAACAACTTCATTGTCATCAACATTGGTGTGGGGCTAGGTCTGTGTGGAAAGCGGCATTGAGAGAGAGAGAGAGAGAGAGAGAGCGGGGAGGGATGACTCAAGTAGCAGAGTAAACTATAAAAATGGACGTTACACACGGCGTGTCACATTTAACAAACCAAAAATTCAAATATCGTTATAGAAGGTAAAGTAAAAACCCAAACCAGTCCGCGCATCAGTACCGGTAGATAGTAAAATATGGTATACCGCCCAGCCCTGCTATCTTGGGTTAGTTATGAATATCTTTGGCTGTGCTGTGCTGTGCTGTGTTGTGTTGTGTTGTGCTAGCTGCTTGTCTTCCATTGGCTTGGCTTACAGTCCCAGATGTGTGTGTTGATATAATCATCTGTGTCATGGCACATTGGGAAGAAAGTGCTTAACCAGCTGTAGATGCTGACAATGGAGCCCCTTTCATCTTCCCCTTTATTGACAACTGATGAGATGAAACGTGTCTTCACAAGGAATAAAGCACACGCACACACACCACACACAGGCACACATGCACAGACACACATGCACAGACACAAGCACTTACACACACGGACGAACGCTACAATGTTTGTGGTTTTTTGTTGTGTATGAGTGTACAATAAATGTGTGTGTGTGTGTGTGTGTGTGTGTGTGTGGATGTCCGTGTGCGTATATATGCTTGCAGCTTGTGAGCACACCACCTATGTGTGTAATTCACTTATTGCGAACACATCGGTCGCCACGGTGATGGATAGAACATGGGAATGCGTAGTGTGCAGTTACCATGGTGATGGGAGAATCGTGGCGTGGCAGCAGGGCTGTTTTTGGCTAATTAATGACGGTTGTTTCTGTTAAGCTGTTGTTTCATGTCTTACAGGAAATACTTGAGCTTTGTGTTGGGCTGTTTTGTGTTAGGTTAGAGAGAAAGTCACATTCAGGCAATCTGCCTTTCTCCCGTCTCCACAGGTAGAGAGGTCCTTTTCTCTTACATCCAGCTGTCTATGTCAGTTGGCCTATAACACTGTCACAGAGTCAATATTGTGTGTGTGTGTGTGTTGGCTCAGAGCTCCAGGTTGTTTTTTAGCATGCTTCCACCTAGACTTTCTACCAAACAGCAACCAGCAATAAAAATAACCAACCTCACACAACCTTTAAAACACAACCTATGTCTCTCTCTCCGTTGTCATGACAACAAGGGTGCTGGGGATCACATTTACAGTCACGACCAAAATTATTGGCACCCTTGATAGAGATGACAAAAAAATACTGTATAAAATAAATAATACAAATACCGAGCATGGGAAAATTATATTATTTTCTACTAATACAATTACTGAGAGAAAAATGGGGTGTCAATAATTTTAACCCCTATCTTTTTGAGAGAGAAAAAAGTATTACTTGTTAAGCAAATATTTTTTCTGAGCAATTGTTTTAGTAGAAAATAATATAATTTAGCAATTTTGAGCATAGAATATAGCTCAGTATTTGTATGATTTATTTTATTCTGTCTATCAAGGGTGCCAATAATTTTTGTCATATGCATTTGTATTTATTATGGATCCCCATTAGCTGCTGCTATGTGGTGAGCTGGATATGTCCTGGCTCAAACCAGGCTCCTGTTGGAGAGCTCTGCTCTGCTGGTCGTCTAGAAGGAACCTAGCTCTGTTTAAACTAACATGCTGACTACCCCTAAATAAAAGTAAATAGAAAAAAGCAATCACCCATTCTGACTACACCGGGCATGCTGACTACACCAGGCATGCTGACTACACCGGGCATGCTGACTACACCGGGCATGCTGACTACACCGGGCATGCTGACTACATCGGGCATGCTGACTACACCGGGCATGCTGACTACACCGGGCATGCTGACTACACCGGGCATGCTGACTACACCAGGCATGCTGACTACACCGGGAATGCTGACTACACCGGGAATGCTGACTACACCGGGCATGCTGACTACACCGGGCATGCTGACTACACCGGGCATGCTGACTACACCGGGCATGCTGACTATATCGGGCATGCTGACTACACCGGGCATGCTGACTACACCAGGCATGCTGACTACACCGGGCATGCGGGTGCTTCCGCATGCGCCATTGCTGTCATGTTAATTTTGTCCATCCACACCAGACACGTTCAGGACACGCAGGTTGAAATATCCAAATTAACTCTGAACCTACTACCGGTATATTCATTTGGGGACAGGTCGAAACAAACATGAAACATTCATTGACATTTAACTAGCTAGCTTGCTGTTGCTAGCTAATTTGTCCTGGGATATAAACATTGGGTTGTTATTTTACCTGAAATGCACAAGTTCCTTTTTTTTATGGATCTTTGTAGAATTTCGACCCATTGACCAACTGGCAAGTGTCTTCACTGACATTTTCAACATGTCCCTCATTGAGTCTGTAATACCAACATGTTTCAAGCAGACCACCATAGTCCCTGTGCCCGAGAACACGAAGGCAACCTGCCTAAATGACTACAGACCCGTTGCACTCACGTCCGTAGCCATGAGGTGCTTTGAAAGGCTGGTAATGGCTCACATCAACACCATTATCCCAGAAACCCTAGACCCACTCCAATTTGCATACTGCACCAACAGATCCACTGATGATGCAATCTCTATTGCACTCCACACTGCCCTTTCCCACCTGGACAAAAGGAACACCTATGTGAGAATGCTATTCATTGACTACAGCTCAGCGTTCAACACCATAGTGCCCTCAAAGCTCATCACTAAGCTAAGGATCCTGGCACTAAACACCTCCCTCTGCAACTGGATCCTGGACTTCCTGACGGGCCGCCCCCAGGTGGTGAGGGTAGGTAGCAACACATCTGCCACGCTGATCCTCAACACTGGAGCCCCTCAGGGGTGCGTGCTCAGTCCACTCCAGTACTCCCTGTTTACCCACGACTGCGTGGCCGAACACGACTCCAACACCATCATTAAGTTTGCATTCGACACAACAGTGGTAGGCCTGATCACCTACAACGATGAGACAGCCTATAGGGAGGAGGTCAGAGAACTTGCCGGGTGGTGCCAGAATAACAACCTATCCGTCAACGTAACCAAGACTAAGGAGATGATTGTGGACTACAGGAAAAAGAGGACCGAGCACGCCCCCATTCTCATCGACGGAGCTGCAGTGGAGCGGGTTGAGAGCTTCAAGTTCCTTGGCATCCACATCACCAACAAACTAACATGGTCTAAGCACACCATGACAGTTGTGAAGTGGGCACGACAAAACCTGTTCTCCCTCAGGAGACTGAAAAGATTTGGCATGGGTCCTCAGATCCTCAAAATATTCTACAGCTGCACCATCAAGGGCATCCTTGCTGGTTACATCACTGCCTGGTATGGCAACTGCTCGGCCTCTGACCGCAAGGCACTACAGAGGGTAGTGCGTACAGCCCAGTTCATCACTGGGACTAAGCTGCCTGCCATCCAGGACCTCTACACCAGGCGGTGTCAGAGGAAGGCCATAAAAATGTTGAAAGACTCCAGCCACCCCAGTCATAGACTGTTCTCTCTACTACCGCATGACAAGCGGTACCGGAGTGCCAAGTCTAGGACAAAAAGGCTTCTCAACAGTTTTCACCCCCAAGCCATAAGAGTCCTGAACATCTAATCAAATGGCTACCCGGACTATTTTAACTATACATTCATGTACATACTACCTCAATTAGCCCGAACAACCAGTGCCCCCGCACATTGGCTAACTGGGCTATCTGCATTGTGTCCCGCCACCTACCACCCGCCAACCCCTCTTTTACGCTACTGATACTCTCTGTTTGTCATATATGCATAGTCACTTTCACCATATCTATATGTACATACTACCTCAATCAGCCCAACTATCCGGTGTCTGTATGTAGCCTCGCTACTGTTATTTTTCTCTGTCTTTTTAGTGTTGTTTTTATTTCTTTACTTACCTATTATTAACCTAATACTTTTTTTTATTTTTTATTATTGCACTGTTGGTTAGAGCCTGTAAGTAAGCATTTCACTGTAAGGTCTACGCATGCAACGCGGCCGGTGTGGCCAGCATGTCTGCCTGTCTGCCTGCCTGTCTGCCTGCCTGCCTGCCTGTCTGCCTGTCTGCCTGCCTGCCTGCCTGTCTGCCTGTCTGCCTGTCTGTCTGCCTGTCTGCCTGCCTGTCTGTCTGTCTGTCTGCCTGTCTGTCTGTCTGCCTGCCTGCCTGCCTGCCTGCCTGCCTGTCTGTCTGCCTGTCTGCCTGCCTGTCTGTCTGTCTGCCTGTCTGTCTGCCTGCCTGCCTGCCTGCCTGTCTGTCTGTCTGCCTGCCTGCCTGCCTGCCTGCTGCCTGCCTGCCTGCCTGCCTGGCTGCCTGCCTGGCTGCCTGCCATTTCAGAGAGAGAGAGGGTCCTTTAGTCCTTAAAAACGGGAACTACGCTTATTTTGCGACACTCACGCACGCAACGCGGCCGGTGTGGCCAGCATGTGTCTGCCTGCCTGCCAGCCATTTCAGAGAGAGAGAGGGTTCTTTAGTCCTTAAAAACGGGAATTACACAATTGTAATGCTGCGTGTGGCCATGCATGTGTATGCCTGTATCAGTCTGTGCACGTGAGTCCATGTGTCTGGTGTGTGTGCATGTTTGTGGCCTATAGTTTATTTTACCAGAAATAGACTGGCATAGCTATGCCCTGTAGCTCTGTTCTCTGTATCGTTCTCTCTCTCTCTCTCTCTCTCTCTCTCTCTCTCTCTCTCTCTCTCTCTCTCTCTCTCTCTCTCTCTCATATAGAGGAGAGAAGCTCTGCTCGTTCAAACTACTTCAGCCGGATAAACTCTTTCCGTGCTCACAACTAGCCAATACCACTGTGTTATGTAAAGTAGTCTATGTGTGAGAGAGAGAGGGAGGGATAGAGAGAGAGAGAGAGAAAGTATTGACCCATATTACTGTTTTACAATCACATGTTCCAGAACATCCCAATATTCTACAGAACAGTGTTCCATGTACTTCACAGCTGTCCATTGGGATTGGCTGCTTCAGAGCTGCAGTGGGTTTTGATTGTTTTTTTCCGACTCTGTGCTGACTCAGAAGAGTGAGAGATGGAGGGGAGGGGGATAAATCAGGAGAGGGGAGACAGAGCAAGAGAGAGGAAATGTTTGACCATATTGGATACACATATTTCCCTCAGATTACAAAGACCCACATTTGAAAACAAATCCAATTTTGATAAACTCCCATATCTACTGGGTGAAATACCACAGTGTGCCATCACAGCAGCAACATATGTGAACTATTGCCACAAGAAAAGGTCAACCAGTGAAGAACAAACACCATTGTAAATACAGCCCATATTTATGTTTATTTATTTACCATTTTGTACTTTAACTATTTGCACATCGTTACAACACTGTTTATAGCCATGATATGACATTTGAAATGTCGCTATTCCTTAGGAACTTTTATGAGTGTAATGTTTACTGTTCATTGTTTAGAGGGGAGAGGGGGTCCATTTGTAGAGAGAAATATTAAAATACCACACCTTAACTTGTCCCTCCTGCTCCATCTCTCTCTCTGTCTCCTCTCCTCCCCTCACTCTCCTCATAACATCTGGCAATCTGTCCATCTCTATGGCAGTGTGATCAGAATAGCACACCTTTGCCCTCACTCCCTCCCTGTTCTCTCTTCCTCCCCCCGTCACCCTCTCTGCTCTCACACTCTCAAATTCAATTCAATTAAAAGGGCTTTATTGTCATGGGAAGCATATGTTTACATTGCCAAAGAAAATGGAATAGACAGTAAACAAAAGGGAAATAAACAAAGGAAACATTAGTAAACATTACACTCACAAACATTTTAAAATAGTATAGATAGAAATGTTATATTATTGGCCACTATTGGTTACAGTGTTGTAACATTGGACCAGTTGCACTCTGAGGCGGCTGATGTTGGTGGATTTGGAGGATGATGAAGGCAACAGCCTCAGATCCACAAAGTCCTTTCCACCAGGTGGCTGATGAGATATGTTGGCACAACTGCCATATTGCATCTCCATCCCTCATCCAGGCCAAGGTGTCGAGACACGGTAGTGATGACACCATAGGCTTTGTTGATCTCTCCACCCGACAGGATGCTCTTGCCAGCATACTTGGGGTTCAACATGTACACTGCGGCATGTATGGGCTTCAGGCAGAAGTCTTCACGCTTTTTGATGTATTTCAGAACTGCAGATTCCTCTACTTGGAGCAACAGTGAAGTGGGCAGGGCAGTACGGATTTCTTCTCTTACAGCTGCTAGCAGAGTGTGAACATCAGACAGGATGGCATTGTCTCCCTCAATCCGTGCAATGGCTACTGCTATAGGTTTCAGGCTGCTTAATCCAGGAGGATCCTCTTGATGGGGCTGTCCATATCGGCAGACTGTGATATGGCCATTTCTTGGAGAGACTCCTTCCCCTCCAGGAGACTGTCAAACATGATGACAACACCACCCCAACGGGTGTTGCTGGGCAGCTTCAATGTGGTGGTGCTCTTCTTCGTCTCACTTTGCTTGGTGAGGTAGATTGCTGTTATAACTTGATGACCCTTCACATACCTAACCATTCCCTTGGCTCTCTTACAGAGTATATCCATTGTTTTCAGTGCCATGATGTCCTTGAGGAGCAGATTCAATGCATGAGCAGCACAGCCAATGGGTGTGATGTGACCAAGCAGCCATCAAGTTCACAGCATTGTCTGTCACCAGTGCAAATACATTCTGTCGTCCAGGGTCATTGATGACTGCCTTCAGCTCATCTGCAATGTAGAGACCGGTGTGTCTGTTGTCCTTCGTGTCTGTGCTCTTGTAGAATACTGGTTGAGGGGTGGAGAAGATTTAGTTGATTATTCCTTGCCAACAAACATTCGACCACCCATCAGAGATGATTGCAATACAGTCTGCTTTCTCTATGATTTGCTTGACCTTCACTTGTACTCTGTTGAACTCTGCATCCAGCAAATGAGTAGATAAATCATGTCTGGTTTGAGGGGTGTATGCTGGGCGAAGAACATTCAGAAATCTCTTCCAATACACATTGCCTGTGAGCATCAGAGGTGAACCAGTTGCATACACAGCTCGAGCAAGACATTCATCAGTCAAAAAAACTTCTGATTCCAGGAGGACCATAAGGTGTCTGATTCATCATTTTCACCTCCTTTTATTTTTATTTATTTTTATTTCACCTTTATTTAACCAGGTAGGCCAGTTGAGAACAAGTTCTGGCCAAGATAATGCAAAGCAGTGCGACAAAAACAACAACACAGAGTTACACATAAACAAACGTACAGTCAATAACACAATAGAAAAATATATGTACAGTGTGTGCAAATGCAGTAAGATTGGGGAGGTAAGGCAATAAATAGGCCAAAGAGGAGAAATAATTACAATTTAGCATTAACACTGGAGTAATAGATGTGCGGATGATGATGTGCAAGTAGATATACTGGGGTGCAAAATAGAAAAAATAAATAAATAACAATATGGGGATGAGGTAGTTGGGTGTGCTATTTTCAGATGGGCTGAGTAAAGGTACAGTGATCGGTAAGCTGCTCAGACAGCTGATGCTTAAAGTTAGAGAGGGAAATATAAGTCTCCAGCTTCAGTGATTTTTGCAATTCGTTCCAGTCATTGGCAGCAGAAAACTGGAAGGAAAGGCAGCCAAAGGGGGTGTTGGCTTTGGGGGTGACCAGTAAAATATACCTGCTGGAGCGCGTGCTATGGATGGGTGTTGCTATGGTGACCAGTGAGCTGAGATAAGGCGGGGCTTTATTTAGCAAAGACTTATAGATTACCTGGAGCCAGTGGGTTTGGCGACGAATATGTAGCGAGCGCCAGCCAACGAGAGCATACAGGTCGCAGTGATGGGTAGTATGGGGCTTTGGTGACAAAACGGATGGCACTGTGATAGACTACATCCAGTTTGCTGAGTAGAGTGTTGGAGGCTTTTTTGTAAATGACATCGCCGAAGTCAAGGATCAGTTGGATAGTCAGTTTTACGAGGGTATGTTTGGCAGCATGAGTGAAGGAGGCTTTGTTGTGAAATAGGAAGCCGATTTTAGATTCAATTTTGGATTAGAGATGTTTAATATGAGTCTGGAAGGAGAGTTAACAGTCTAACCAGACACCTAGGTATTTGCAGTTATCCACATATTTTAGTCAGAACCGTCAAGAGTAGTGATGCTGGACAGGCAGGCAGGTGCGGGCAGTGATCGGTTGAAGAGCATGCATTTAGTTTTACTAGCATTTAAAAGCAGTTGGAGGCCACGGAAGGAGTGTTGTGTGGCATTGAAGCTTGTTTGGAGGTTTGTTAACACAGTGTCCATAGAAGGGCCAGATGTATACAGAATGGTGTCGTCTGCGTAGAGGTGGATCAGAGAATCACCAGCAGCAAGAGCGACATCATTGATATATACAGAGAAAAGAGTCGGCCCGAGAATTGAACCTAGTGGCACCCCCATAGAGACTGCCATAGAGACTGCCAGAGGTCCAGACAACAGGCCCTCTCCGATTTGGCACACTGAACTCTATCTGAGAAGTAGTTGGTGATCCAGGCGATGCAGTCATTTGAGAAACCAAGGCTATTGAGTCTACCCATAAGAATGCGGTGATTGCCAGAGTTGAAAGCCTTGGCCAGGTCGATGAAGATGGCTGCACAGTACTGTCTTTTATCTATGGCAGTTATGATATCGTTTAGGACCTTGAGGTGCACCATTAACCACCTCTGAAACCAGATTGCATAGTGGAGAAGGTACGGTGGGATTCTAAATGGTCGGTGATCTGTTTGTTAACTTGGCATTCGAAGATTTTCAAAAGGCAGGGCAAGATGGATATAGGTCTATAACAGTTTGGGTCTAGAGTGTCTCCCCCTTTGAAGAGAGGGATGACCGCGGCAGCTTTCCAATCTTTGGGGATCTCAGACGATACGAAAAAGAGGTTGAACAGGCAAGTAATAGGGGTTGCAACAATTTCGGCAGATCATTTTAGAAAGAGAGGGTCCAGATTCTCTAGCCCAGCTGATTTGTACGGGTCCAGGTTTTGCAGCTCTTTCAGAACATCAGCTGTCTGGATTTGGGTGTAGGAGAAGCGGGGGGTGCAAAGCTGTTGGCCAGGGTAGGGGTAGCCAGGTGGAAAGCATGGCCAGCCGTAGTAAAATGCTTATTGAAATAATCGATTATTGTAGATTTATCGGTGGTGACAGAGTTTTCTAGCCTCAATGCAGTGGGCAGCTGGGAGTAGGTGCTCTTATTCTCCATGGACTTTACAGTGTCCCAAAACTTTTTGGAATTAGTGCTACAGGATGCAAATTTCCGTTTGAAAAAGCTAGCCTTAGCTTTCATAACTGACTGTATATATTGGTTCCTGACTTCCCTGAAAAGTTGTATATCGCTGGGGCTATTTGATGCTAATGCAGTACGCCACAGAATGTTTTTGTGCTGGTCAAGGGCAGTCAAGTCTGGGGTGAACCAATGGCTATATCTGTTCTTAGTTCTGCATTTTTTGAATGGGGCATGCTTATTTAAGATGTTGAGGAAAGCTCTTTTAAAGAGCAACCAGGCATCCTCTACTGACGGGATGAGGTCAATGTCCTTCCAGGATACCCGAGCCAGGTCGATTAGAAAGGCCTGCTCGGGGAGATTTTGGGGTGGTCGTTTGACAGCGGACCCATTACGGACGCAGGCAATGAGGCAGTGATCGCTGAGATCCTGGTTGAAGACAGCAGAGGTGTATTTAGAGGCCAAGTTGGTTAGGATGATATATGAGGGTGCCCATGGTTACGGATTTAGGGTTGTACCTGGTAGGTTCCTTGATAATTTGTGAGAGATTGAGGGCATCTAGCTTAGATTGTAGGACGGCCGGGGTGTTAAGCATATCCCAGTTTAGGTCACCTAACAGTATGAACTCTGAAGATAGATGGGGGCAATCAATTCACATATGGTGTCCAGGGCACAGCTGGGGCTGAGGGGGGTCTATAACAAGCTGTAACAGTGAGACTTATTTCTGGAAATGTGGATTTTTAAAAGTAGAAGCTCGAATTGTTTGGGCACAGACCTGGATAGTATGACAAAACTCTGCAGGCTTTCTCGGCAGTAGATTGCAACTCCGCCCCCTTTGGCAGTTCTATCTTGTCGGGAAATGTTGTAGTTGGGGATGGAAATTTCCGAATTTTTGGTGGCCTTCCTAAGCCAGGATTCAGACACGGCTAGGACATCAGGGTTGGAGGAGTGTGCTAAAGCAGTGAATAAAACAAACTTAGGGAGGAGGCTTCTGATGTTAACATGCATGAAACCAAGGCTTTTACGGTTACAGAAGTCAACAAATGAGAGCGCCTGGGGAATAAGTGTGGCTATGGGGGCTACAGGGCCTGGTTTAACCTCTACATCACCAGAGGAACAGAGAAGAGATAGGATAAGGGTACGGCTAAAGGCTATAAGAACTGGTTGTCTAGTGCATTGGGAACAGCGAATAAAAGGAGCAGATTTCTGGGTGTGGTAGAATAGATTCAAGGCATAATGTACAGACAAGGGTATGGTAGGATGTGATTACAGTGGAGGTAAACCTAGGCATTGAGTGACGATGAGAGCAGTTGCGTCTCTGGAGGCACCAGTTAAGCCAGGTGAGGTCTCCGCATGTGTGGAGGGTGGGACAAAAGAGCTATCTAAGGCATTTAGGGCGGGGCTGGGGGCTCTACAGTGAAATAAAACAATAATAACTTACCTAAACAGCAGTAGACAAGTCATATTGACATTAGGGAGAGGCAGGTGGAGCCTAGTGATCATAGGGTCCAATGAGCAGCAATAGGTGAGTCAGGGAGCCGATCGGTAGTCGCTACTACGCTAGGCGAGATGGAGATACGCCGATTCAGAAAGCTAGCGTGCCGGGGCCAGCAGATGGGTCTTCGGCGACGTCGCAACGGAAAAGCCTGTTGAAACCACCTCGCACGATTACGTCGGCAGACCAGTCGTGATGGATCGGCGGGGCTCCGTGTTGGCAATAAAGGGTCCAGGCCAATTGGCAAAAGAGGTATTGTAGCCCAAGAATTAGCTGGAAGACCTCGAATAGAAGTAGAGGGACTTTTCTCAGAGGTTGCTTGTTGTGAGTGCTGAGGGAACTTTATCCACTTGGCCAGATGATTCTGCATCTTTGATGCATTCTTCACATGTGATTTGGCACAGTATTTGCGAATGTACACAGCTTTTCCTTCCACATTAGTTGCAGTGAAATGACTCCACACATCAGATAGTGCCCGTGGCATTTTCCTGTAAAAATTTGAAAATAATGTGTACAAAAAAACAAACAAATACATTCCATGTACAGATAAATAGTTAAGCAGTTTGATGAACTTCTATGGGCTAGGTTGGATGGTAGCGTCCCACCTGCAGGTCACAGCCAGTGAAATATCAGGGCGGCAAATTCAAAAACAACAAAATGTCATAATTCAACTTTCTCAAACATACAACTATTTTACACCATTTTAAAGATACACTTCTCCTTGATGTAACCACATTGTCCGATTTCAAAAAGGCTTTACAGCGAAAGCAAAACATTACATGATGTTAGGAGAGTACATAGACAAAAATAATCACACAGCCATTTTCCAAGCAAGGACATGTGTCAATAAAACCCAAAACACAGCTAAATGAAGCACTAACCTTTTGACGATCTTCATCAGATGACACTCCTAGGACATTATGTTACACAATACATGTATGTTTTGGTCTATAAAGTTCATATTTATATCCATATTTATAACAGCATTTTACATTGGCGCGTGATGTTCAGAAAATGTATTCCCACTAAAACGTCCGGTGAATGTGCACATCAATTTACAAAAATACTCATCATAAACGTTGACAAAATATATAACAATTATTTAAAGAATTATAGATAGACTACCCCTGGATTCAACCGCTGTGTCAGATTTTAAAATAGCTTTACGGAGAAAGCACATTTTTCAATATTCTGAGTACATAGCTCAGCCATCACGGTGAGCTATTCAGACACCCGCCAAGTTCGGGGAAACCTAAACACAGAATTAGTATTAGAAATATTCTCTTACCTTTGCTGATCTTCGTCAGAATGCACTCCCAGGACTGCTACTTGTACTTCCACAAGAAATGTTGTTTTTGTTCAAAATAATCCATATTTATGTACAAATACCTCCGTTTTGTTCGTGCGTACAGATCACTTATCTGTACGTACACGAGCACGGAACGAGAGACGAAAAGTCAAAATGTTCCATTACTGTACATACAAGCACGTCAAACGCTGTTTAAAATCAATCTTTATGGTATTTTTAACGTAAAATTGTGATAATATTCCAACCGGACGATAGCATATTCATTCAAGAAGAAAAAGAAGGAACGACGCGCTCACGTGACTGCGCATATCCAATCCCTTTGTTGCCAGGGAGTCCACTCAGTAACTGAGCTCCTATTATCTGCCCAGTGACAGGAAAATGCTCAAACCACTTTCTGAAGGCTTTAGACAGCCAATGGAAGCCTTAGGAAGTGCAACGTCACCCCACAGACACTGTAGCTTCGATAGAGAATCAAAAGAAGAACTACAATTCTTACTTTCCACTTCCTGCTTGGATTTTTCTCTGGGTTTTGCCTGCCATATGAGTTCTGTTATACTCACAGACACCAATCAAACAGTTTTAGAAACTTCAGAGTGTTTTCTATCCATATCTACTAATAATATGCATATTCTAGTTTCTGGGCCAGAGTAGTAACCTGTTTAAATTGGGTACGTTTTTCATCCGGCAGTGAAAATACTGCCCCCCTGCCCAGACAGGTTAAACAACTCCTTTGTTAGATAAATGTTTTAAAATGAAACATGTATGGAAACGGGTGAATGAACACTCCTCAGTTAGCAGGCTCAAGCAAGCTAAAACCCACATGGTAGCAAAAACTAACTAGCAGAAATTGTTAACAAGTTAGAAATGATTGTATACACACTTTGCTGCAGGCTACTTTTTACTAGTTAACAAAAAATCATGTATGTCATATAAAATATATTCACCCCACCCAGTATAGTAATCAAAACTTACCAGAAAGCATGTAGTCCTTGGCTCAGACAGTGAAGTAGTGTGGGCTCAATAGCATATCATTAGTGTGCAAGATCTTGAGAATCAGCTATACATGTGATGGAAGAATACACTGTGCATGCAGAGGGTTCCAATTCCATTGAATTGGGGCTAGTTTAACCAAATATGCCACAAGACCTAGAATTGCCTTATGTGTATCCCACGAAAAGGTTCACTATTATGAGCTAGCTTTTTTGATGAATTTAAACAAAATTCCCTAAATTCCCGGGCTTAACTTCCCATGGAAAATTTCTGGAAAATTTCCCAGAAAGTTTCCGACCCTTTGCAACCGTACTAAAGACATTGTTTTCACTGCTGTTGATGATACTGCAGAGGATTTTTCAGAGATTGCTGCTGAAGCGTATTCTACGGTAATTATTAGGGTCAAATTTGTCTCCACTTTTGTGGATTGGGGTGATCAGGACTTGGTTCCAAATAAAAGGGAATATGCCAGAGCTGAGGATAATGTTGAAGAGTTTAAGAATAGCCAATTGGAATTTGTTGTCTGTATATTTTATCATTTCATTGAGGATACCATCAACCTCACAGGCCTTTTTGGGTTGAAGGGTTTGTATTTTGTCCTGTAGTTCATACAATGTAATTGGAGAATCCAGTGGGTTCTGGTAGTCTTTAATAGTTGATTCTAAGATGTGTATTTGATCATGTATATGTTTTTGCTGTTTGTTCTTTGTTATTGGGCTGAAACGGTTGGAAAAGTGGTTTATCCATATTCTTCATCAAACCATTTCTCATTGTTAGTTCTCTTAGGTTTTCTGCCTGAATTAAAATGTGATATGTTAGCTGATAGGTCAAATATATTGTTCAGGCTTCCTGCTGCTAAGTTTACACCTTCACCATTGGAGGAAAACATTTTGTCCAGGAAGTTGTCTAGGAGGGATTGGATTTGTTGTTGGCCAATTGTTTTTGGTAGTTTTCAACACTGCCCTCCTTCCATCTATACATTGTTTTAATAGTATGCAGTTTGTTTGGCTTCGATGCCACATGGTTGATTCTTGCTCCGTTTAAGTAGATTGTGATTTTGATGTTATCTGATAGGAGTTTCAGTGGGCTGACTGTGAACGCTCTGAGAGACTCAGGGATGAGGTCGGTGATAAAGTATTCTACAGCACTACTGCCAAGAGATGAGCTATGGGTGTACCTACCATGGGAGTCCCCTCGAAGCCTACCATTGACTATGTACAGACCTGGCGTGCGACAGAGCTGCAGGAGTTGTGACTCGTTTCAGTTGGTTATGTTGTCGTAGTTGTGTCTAGGTGGGCATATGGGGGAGGGAATGCTGTCACCTCCAGGTAGAGGTTTGTCCCCCTGTGTGCTGAGTGTGTCAGGTTCTTGTCCAGTTCTGGCATTTAGGTCACCCTAGACTAGCAAATGTCCCTGGGCCTAGAAATGATTGATCTCCCCCTCTAGAATGGAGAAGCTGTCTTCATTAAAGTATGGGGATTCTCGTTGGGGGATATAGGTAGCACACAGTAGGACATGTTTCTCTGTTGAGATAATTTCCTTTAGAATTTCTAGCCAAATGTAAAATGTTCCTGTTTTGATTAATTTGATGGAGTGAGTTAGATCTGCTCTATAGCAAATTAGCATACCCCCTGAGTCCCTTCCCTGTTTCACACCTGGTAGTTTGGTGGATGGAACTACGAGCTCTTTGTAACCTAGAGGGCAACCAGTGGGTCAATCTCCTCTTTTCCATGTTGCTTGTAGGATGACAATGTCTGTATTTCTGATTTCTTTGGTGAAGTCCAAGTTCCTGCTATTTAGGCCAAAGGCAGATGACCTCAGGCCTTGGATATTCCAAGTTGAGATAGTGGGGCTTTGTGTTCCATAAAGTGTCCAATGTTGCTGGTCGTGTGTTTTGGCCTCAGACCAGTAAGTGTGAGCAGAGCCTGCTGAGCATCTGCTACATGCCATTCGCTTGGGCTAGTGTAAGAGTGGGGGTTGGGCCTGTTTGCCTGCTCACGGTCTGGGCGTATGTGTGACTTTCATGTTGAGGCCCTCTTTGCGGGAGTGGGGGGCATGGGGTGGGGGGGTGGGAGGTGGTCCCGCAGGTCTGGGAGAGTGTCTCGCAGGTCTGGGAGACTGTCTCGCAGGTCTGGGAGAGTGTCTGTTGATCTGAGAGAGTGTCTTGCTGGTCTGGGAGAGTGTCCCACAGGTCTGGGGTAGTGTCCCGCAGGTCTGGGATAGTGTCCTGCAGGTCTGGGAGAGTGTCCGTTGATCTGGGAGAGTGTCCCGCAGGTCTGGGAGAGGGTCCCGCAGGTCTAGGATAGTGTCCCGCAGGTCTGGGAGAGTTTCCCGCAGGTCTGGGAGTGTGTCCGTTGATCTGTTGCCCTTATGTGAGGGGTGGGGCTGTGGTTGAGGGCGATGTCCTTTAGGGTCCTGGCGAAGGTGGGCACTGCTGCCTTGTGTAGGTGGACCTGGTTGTAAAGGCTGTTCAAGTCCAGGGTGGAGTGGTGGGCTAGGTAAACATTTTGTTTTAACCTGTTGAGGACAGACGTCAGCCAATGGCATCGCACGGCGCGAAATACAAAACCAACTAAAATACCACAATTCAATTTGATCAAACAATCAACTATTTTAAACCATTTTAAAGATAAGACTCTCGTTAATCTAACCACATTGTCCAATTTCAAAAAGGCTTTACAGCGAAAGTAAAACATTAGATTATGTTAGGAGAGTACACAGACACAAATAATCACACAGCCATTTTTCAAGCAAGCATATATGTCACATAAACCCAAACCACAGCTAAATGCAGCACTAACCTTTGATGATCTTCATCAGATGACACTCCTAGGACATTATGTTATACAATACATTCATATTTTGTTCAATCAAGTTCATATTTATATCAAAAACCAGCTTTTTACATTAGCATGTGATGTTCAGAACTAGCATACCCACCGAAAACTTCCGGTGAATTTACTAAATTACTCAGGATAAACGTTCACAAAATACATAACAATTATTTTAAGAATTATAGATACAGAACTCCTTTATGCAATCGCTATGTCCGATTTTAAAATAGCTTTTCGGCGAAAGCACATTTTGCTATATTCTGAGTATATAGCTCAGCCATCACAGGCTAGCTAATTTGACACCCACCAAGTTTGGGGCAACCTAAACTCAGAATTACTATTAGAAAAATTGGATTACCTTCGCTGTTCTTCGTCAGAATGCACTCCCGGGACTTCTACTTCAACAACAAATGTTGTTTTGGTTCCAAATAATCCATAGTTATATCCAAATACCGCCATTTTGTTCGTGCGTTCAGGTCACTATCCGAAGGGTGACGCGCGAGCGCATTTCGTGACAAAGAATTTCAAAATATTCCATTACCGTACTTAGAAGCATGTCAAATGCTGTTTAAAATACATTTTTATGCTATTTTTCTCGTATAATAGCGATAATATTCCAACCGGGCAACGTTGTATTCATTCAAAGGCTGAAAGAAAAAAATTGAGTAGTCTCATGACTGCGCATCTCCAGTCTCACTGTCCCCAGGCTGACCACTTACAAATTCTGCTGCTGTTCTTTGCCCAGAGACAGCAGACACCCCATTCCACTTTCTGGCGGCTTTAGAGAGCCAATGGAAGCCTTAGAAAATGTCACGTTACAGTATTTTCGATAGAGATGCAACAGAAAACAACAAATTGTCAGACAGGGCACTTCCTGTATGGAATCTTCTCAGGTTTTGGCCTGCCATATGAGTTCTGTTATACCCACAGACACCATTCAAACAGTTTTAGAAACTTTAGAGTGTTTTCTATCCGAATCTACTAATTATATGCATATTCTAGTTTCTGGGCAGAAGTAGTAACCAGATTAAATCGGGTACGTTTTTTATCCGGCTGTGAAAATACTTCCCCCTATCCCAAAGAAGTTAAGGCACAGTCACAGGAAATACTTCCGTTTACCCGCTGTATGGTAGCAGGGTGGAAGTCTTTTCGTGGTAGCAGCGTGGGCATAATCATTTGTGCATTGAGGAAAGTGGTAGAAGCTTTTTCATTCACTCCCTTGAGTGCTGTGGCCACCCTTTCCTGCTGTGTTCTCCAGTTGTTTGTGCCTGTGTGTATTATTATGTGGCTTTGTGACCGTAGTTGGTCCTCAGACAGAAGGTCTAGGGCGTGCTGGGTGTTTGGACACCAGAGTTTAGACACTGTGTGTTTGGGAAAAAGTTTATTTTATTGTATATATTTCCCATGTGAGTCCATAAGGAGTACAATCAGTGTCTTGTGTGTGTCCTCAGTGGGTGTGGGGGGGTTGTCAGGAGGGCTATCAGGGGGGTTGACAGGAGGATATGGGGTCCCCTGGGCTTGGGGTTCTTCATTTATCGGTCCTGCTGTGATGACGAGGCTATGGTCTCTCTCTCTCATTGCCAAGGTTACCCACATTGGTGTGCTGGCATGCGCTCAGTGGTGTTAGTGACCGTGGAGATGAGATACTGAAGTGGATCATTAGAGATCCACTTCTAGGGCTGTTGCGGTGACTGTTTTACTGCCACACCGGCGGTCTCGTCAGCAGACAAATTCCACATGACCGTTTAGTCACGGTAATTAGGCTTCTCCAAGCTCTGATGCTGCTGCTGGTCGTTAGTAGTCTACCAAACTTGCTAACTGCCTGCTACTCAGCACTCTATTGTCCCTCTAACCACTCTAACATCAATGCAAATGTATTTGAAAATCGAACACTTCATGAGAGCCCATGAACTCATGTTGCATAGATGACATGCATTTTTTCCCGCTGCCCCTGTTTTGTTACAGGTGCATGTTAATGGTCCTTACTAAATCAAAACAAATGTCACACATATATTATTTAGTATATGTGAAGACAAGATTAAATCAAGAATAGTCTGATGGGTGACAATAATAGCCTATCACTTATGAATTATTTATTATCACTTGTGAATGATGCCCAGCAAAAGAAACAATGCATTTTTTTTGTGACTTGTTCGAATCATAGTGGCACACCACATGTAGCCTAGCCCATAGAACTACAGTATATGTTTTAATAAGGTTTGTATCACAACTAAAGTGGCCAAATAACTTCTTCAAATAAAGCACATTAATCCACTTTACAAGGGGTGTAGAGCCTAACTGGCATATATAAACAGCGCGTGAGTTTGAAGTTTGGGGAAGATAAAAAGGCGCCTTTATAATAAAAGCATTACATGCAGAATCACATTTGCGGTCACTTTTGATAATGGTGTTTTCCACTAATGGAACATACGCGCTTATAGCCTACTGCCATGTGCGCATTACTGTGCTTATAATGTGAAGAAATAGCCTAATAGTTTATCAACATTTTAAGCTAAACCTTCTGATCTGTTACGTCAGTCACATTGTGTAAAAAAGTTTTTTTGATGCTAGTGGTTGTATTCATTTGGGATCTATCACATCCCACAACTGTCCCAGACTATGTTTGGAATATTTATTTCTCGCACAGAATAGAAAAGGTTGACTTTTGTACTATGGGAATAGTAGATTGACATAGGATAGTGCTTTTGCTCTTCGTTAGGCCTACTCATCTTGCTGGCTGACGAAAAAATATCTTCAATATGCACCTTGGAATTGGATAAGGACACGTGCATTTGCGTCCCCGATGTGTCTGTCTTCACTTGTAGCCTGTGAGAAGGACTGGATCATGTGATGGAGAGTCGTGTGAGTGAGAGGAGCTTCGGATTGTGAAGCACACTCAGGGAGAAGGGCACAACGCAGCACACTCAGGGAGAAGGGCACAACGCAGCACACTCAGGGAGAAGGGCACAACGCAGCACACTCAGGGAGAAGGGCACAACGCAGCTATATTACATGGATTTATTGTGAAGGTATAGGCTATATTACATGGATTTATTGTGAAGGTGTAGGCTATATTACATGGATGTATTGTGAAGGTATAGGCTATATTACATGGATTTATTGTGAAGGTGTAGGCTATATTACATGGATTTATTGTGAAGGTGTAGGCTATATTACATGGATTTATTGTGAAGGTGTAGGCTATATTACATGGATTTATTGTGAAGGTGTAGGCTATATTACATGGATTTATTAGACTTTTTAAAATGGCTTGTAGGCTGTGTGTGGAAGCCAGGAGATGCTAAATGTGTTTGTGTTAATTAACGGTCAATTACCATTAGACCGACAGATATTTGCTTGACAATCACCGGCTGATGAAATATTGCGACCGCCACAGTATTACTCAGTATTAGGAAGGTGCTCCTAATTTTTGGTATACTCAGTTTACAAGTCTGTTTTAGCCCTCTACAGAAACTGTTTCTACTGTCCCTCACTGGTCAGTGTTCAACTGACATCTCTTTCTCTCTCTACTTCTCCCACCACCCCATACTCTCCCTCCCTCTCTCCGTCCTTCAGCTGCGTATAGGTATCCATACAGGCTCAGTGTTGGCGGGGGTGGTTGGGGTGAGGATGCCCAGGTACTGTCTGTTTGGCAACAACGTCACACTGGCCAGCAAGTTTGAGTCTGGGAGCCACCCTCGATGCATCAACGTCAGCCCAACCACATACAGGTGAGTACACCTGTGTGTGTGGTCCGTGTGTGTGTGTGTGTGTGTGTGTGTGCAGGTGTGTATATATGTGAGGGGGGAGAATGAATGGTAATAGAGCAGCTCTCAGTCTCTGAGGACATTTGAGTAAGAAACGGTCACATCCAGTCACTGAATTTGTGATACGTCATTAACACACGCCCGCAAGCACGCAGGCAAGCGCACACACACAGACACACACACACACAGACACGCACACACAGTGACTGCGATGTTGAGTCAAACACTTTGAGATGAGAGCTGGTCTTAGTGTTCTCTCTCTTTCTCTTTCTTTCTCCCTCTCTCTCCCTCTTTCTCTCTCTCTCTTTCTCCCTCTCTCTCCCTCTTTCTCTCTCTCTCTTTCTCCCTCTCTCTCTCTCTCTCTCTTTCTCCCTCTCTCTCCCTCTCTCTCTCTCTCTTTCTCCCTCTCTCCCTCTTTCTCTCTCTCTCTCCCTCTTTCTCTCTCCCTTTCTCTCCCTCTTTCTCTCTCTCCCTATCTCGCTCTCCCTCTTTCTATCTCTCCCTCTCTCTCTCTCTCCCTCTCTCTCCCTCTTTCTCTCTCCCTATCTCTCTCTCTCACTCTTTCTTTCTGCCTTTCAATTCAATTTCAATTTAAGGGGCTTTATTGGCATGGGAAACATATGTTTACATTTGTTTTCAAGTTCTTTATGGGTCTGTGTAATCTGAGGGAAATATGTGTCTCTAATATGGGCAAACATTTGGCAGCAGGTTAGGAAGTGCAGCTCAGTTTCCACCTCATCTTGTGGGCAGTGTGCACATAGCCTGTCTTCTTTTGAGAGCCAGGTCTGCCTGTGGCGGCCTTTCTCAATAGCAAGGCAAGTTAAAAATGTCCTTTAATTTTGGGTCAGTCACAGTGGTCAGGTATTCTTCCACTGTGTACTCTCTGTTTAGGGGCAAATAGCACCATAGGTTACTCTGTTTTTTTTGTTAATTCTTTACAATGTGTCAAGATATTATCTTTTTGTTTTCTCATGTTTTGGTTGGGTCTAATTGTGTTGCTGTCCTGAGTCTCTCTCTCTCTCTCTCTCTCTCTCTCTCTCTCTCTCTCTCTCTCTCTCTCTCTCTCTCTCTCTCTCTCTCTCTCTCTGGTGTCCATTCTGTGAGTCAGTGAGTCAAAAGCGTTGCCTTGGAAACCTCTATTTTTGCAGTCAAGGACGTTCTCTCTTTAGAATCACTCATTATTCGCATGACACAAAGAGGGCTAATTGTTGCAGATTTAAATCAACCTTGTGTGTGTGTACATACCCTTCTTCAGCACGAACACACACCTGTAGCTTGTGAATAATGCCTGGGTGTGTGATTGGCCTTTTCTCATTCTGAACAAGGCTGCATCACTCCCTGGAGAGTCTGGTGTTTGGGGAAATCTCCAAATCCCAATCTGCAGCTAAATATACCACACACACACCATGAGTGTTTAAATCTCTCTCCTCATTCTTTCTCTCTCTCCCTCTTTCCCTCTCCCCTCTCTCCCTCTTCCCTCTCTCCATCTTCCCTTTCTCCCTCTTTCCCTCTCTCCCTCTTCCCTTTCTCCAGGCTGCTGAAAGACGATTGCTCTTTCTCTTTCGTCCCTCGTTCCCAGTTGGAGCTTCCTGATAATTTTCCTAAGGATATCCCAGGAACATGCTACTTCCTGGAGGGGGGGACCTCCCATAGCCACGCCTCCCTGACCAGCTCTCGCTCCGCCCCCCCAGCTCCCCTGAGGAAAGTGTCCTACAGCATCGGCACCATGTTCCTACGAGAGACGAGTCTATAGGCTCCCAATACACACAGTCATCAGCATACACACACAACTCTAACCCTACAGCCATGTTTAAATGGGAGACAATACCCTCCTACCCCAAACCAGGACTCAGTCCTCTTAACAACCCCCTCGCTTTTCCATCTAGAAACAGACACTCCTTGCTGCACCAACTACAACCTGTTGTTACCAAGTGCAATCACCCTTTACCCTTCAACCCCACCATGAATCAGACTGAAGGTTGAGAGAAGAGAGAGAAAAGGAGGAGTGAAAACAACAAGAACAACAGAGACAATAATAGAATTCTCTAGTGACTCCAAAACTAAAGCCTTCTGCTTGTAGAACTCGGCGTACTGTAACCATGGATACCACAGCTGGCTGTCATCTTGGGCATGGCAGGTACTATGTTATTATCAACAGCGCTAACAACTCAGTGCCTTCCTCACTAGAACACTACATACATACACAACATGTGAGCTGGCTGAACACAGGGAATTGGAACGAGGTCTGCAGCTCTGATGCTCCCCACAGTGAAGTGTGTGACTCTCCCAAATCAGTCACTGTGGGAAGCCTGTGTTGTTTTGGTCCAGCTAGCAGCTGAACCACTGGGATGTTTGGACATTTTCTCTTTCAGTTAGCTGAATGCATCCACTTCCCAGCCCGTTTGTCAACACTAAACCATGGACATAAGAAAGCAGCACATAAATACATCCATCCACCCCCCTCCATCCATCCACCCCCCTCCCCTCCATCTATCCATCCTCCCCCCTCCATCCATCCATCCATATACCCCCCTCCCATCCATCCTCCCCCTCCATCTATCCATACTCCCCCCTCCATCCATCCATTCATCCATCCTCCCCCCTCCATCCATCCATCCTCCCCCCTCCTGTCAGCCATCCGCCCATCCTCCCCCTCCATCCATCCATCCATCCATCCATCCATATACCCCCCTCCCATCCATCCATCCATCCATCCTCCCCCCTCCATCCATCCATCTACTCCCCTCCATCCATCCATCCATCCATCCACCCCCCTCCCCTCCCTCCAAATCATCCATCCATTCATGGGGGGGGGGGGGGTAGAAAGGGATAGTGGATTGTGGTGTGTGTTTTTTGGGGGGTAGAACAGTGAAATATCACTGGTCTACACTCAATTCTCCGTATTTAAGGGCCTTTCATATGTCCCCCCCCCCCCCCCCCCACCCACTGCATCCCTCTCTAGCTAAACACCAGCATCACACATCCATATGTCCATGGATTTAGGAAGAAGGGAGTGGCAGAGGGAGAGAGAGAGAGAGAGAGAAAGGGATGTTAATTTTCAATAAAAGTTTTTATTCTGTTCTTTTCTCAGCTGATACTATTAGTAAACGTACATTGCCAGATCTCTATGTCTTTAGAGCAATAACCTTAGGATCCTATCTCTCTGTCCCCAACCCCATTTCTCTCTCACACACACAAACACACATTGGCTTGTTACAAGTAAGAAATGACAGGCTTCAATCGAATACTGTTGTAAACATACTTGTCCTGGAAACTTGTTTTTGATGTCATTGATTTAGCTGTGAGGTTAAAGCATTAAAGATAATAAGTGAAACAAAATAATCAGTCAGTCATCCAGCATTCAAACAGCAGCGTAATCAAATATTCCGTCCCATGTTGGAGTTCTACACCAAAGAACTTCGTCACGTAAAATAACCTGGGAAAAAGTGTGTGTGTGTGTGTGTGTGTGTGTGTGTGTGTGTGTGTGTGTGTGTGTGTGTGTGTGTGTGAGTGAGCGAGAAGTATGTGTAAGATAACCTGTGGATCTGTTATTGCATAAAACTCTGTACAAGATAAATTGTATGTAAAAAGGCCTATAGCTATATTAAATATGTACAATTGAAATATATTCAATTGTAAAGATCATACTATGTTGTACTGTTTGGTATTATTCACAAGTTTAGATGAGTACGTTCACATTTCTGTTGGCTTTTTTCTCTTTTTGGTAAATGATTTGACATGTCTGAGTTGTCTGTCATCTCGGCCCATGAATAACACTGCTGATGCATAACACTGATGATGAATAACACTGCTGATGCATCTGGTTGTAACATGTTGAAATCTGTTCAACGACTGAGTTGTAAGGCACATCCTCTGTCAAATAAGTTGTAAATAAAATCACCATATATGTTTAATAAAGAATGTCATGTATTATTTTAACCAGGGGGTAAGGGGTGGGAGTGTAATGTGTGCATCTCTCTCTGCTTGGAGATCCCTGCTCACATGAATGTGGGTGTGACCCAGCTAGGCAGGACGTATGTAGTTTAGGTGATGGCGTAGATAGTGAGATGTCTGTCTGTCTGTCTGTCTGTCTGTCTGTCTGTCTGTCTGTCTGTCTGTCTGTCTGTCTGTCTGTCTGTTGAGAGAGAGAGAGCGAGAGAGAGGGGGGAGAGAGAGGTGAAGAGACTGGGATGGGGAGGGACAGAGAGAGAGAGTGGTGAAGAGATGGGGATGGGGAGGAACAGAGAGAGAGTGGTGAAGAGATGGGGATGGGGTGGAACAGAGAGAGAGAGAGGGGAAGAGATGGGGATGGGGAGGAACAGAGAGAGAGAGAGAGGTGAAGAGATGGGGATGGGGTGGGACAGAGAGAGAGAGAGGTGAAGAGACGGGGACAGAGAGAGGTGAAGAGATGGGGATGGGGAGGAACAGAGAGAGAGAGGTGAAGAGATGGGGATGGGGTGGGACAGAGAGAGAGAGAGGTGAAGAGACGGGGACAGAGAGAGGTGAAGAGATGGGGATGGGGAGGAACAGAGAGAGAGAGAGAGGTGAAGAGACGGGGACAGAGAGAGAGAGAGGTGAAGAGACAGGGACAGAGAGAGAGAGGTGAAGAGATGGGGATGGGGTGGGACAGAGAGAGAGGTGAAGAGATGGGGATGGGGTGGGACAGAGAGAGAGAGAGGTGAAGAGACGGGGACAGAGAGAGGTGAAGAGATGGGGATGGGGAGGAACAGAGAGAGAGAGAGAGGTGAAGAGACGGGGACAGAGAGAGAGAGAGGTGAAGAGACAGGGACAGAGAGAGAGAGGTGAAGAGATGGGGATGGGGTGGGACAGAGAGAGAGAGAGAGGTGAAGAGACGGGGACAGAGAGAGGTGAAGAGATGGGGATGGGAGGAACAGAGAGAGAGAGAGAGGTGAAGAGACGGGGACAGAGAGAGAGAGAGGTGAAGAGACAGGGACAGAGAGAGAGAGGTGAAGAGATGGGGATGGGGTGGGACAGAGAGAGAGGTGAAGAGATGGGGATGGGGTGGGACAGAGAGAGAGAGAGGTGAAGAGACGGGGACAGAGAGAGGTGAAGAGATGGGGATGGGGTGGGACAGAGAGAGAGAGAGAGGTGAAGAGACGGGGACAGAGAGAGAGAGAGGTGAAGAGACGGGGACAGAGAGAGGTGAAGAGATGGGGATGGGGTGGGACAGAGAGAGAGAGAGGTGAAGAGATGGGGATGGGGTGGGACAGAGAGAGAGAGAGAGAGGTGAAGAGATGGGGAGAGAGAGAGGTGAAGAGACGGGGAGAGAGAGAGGTGAAGAGATGGGGATGGGGTGGGACAGAGAGAGAGAGAGAGATGGGGAGAGAGAGAGGTGAAGAGATGGGGATGGGGTGGGACAGAGAGAGAGAGTGGTGAAGAGATGGGGAGAGAGAGAGAGAGGTGAAGAGACGGGGAGAGAGAGAGGTGAAGAGATGGGGATGGGGTGGGACAGAGAGAGAGAGATGGGGAGAGAGAGAGAGAGAGAGGTGAAGATATGGGGATGGGGTGGGACAGAGAGAGAGAGTGGAAGAGATGATCTCCACTGTTTGATGATGATCTGGTGCTTCTGTCCCCAACCAAGGAGGGACTACAGCAGCACTTATATATTCTGCACAGATTATGTCAGACCTGGGCCCTGACAGTAAATCTCAGTAAGACAAAAATAATGGTGTTCCAAAATAGGTCCATTTGCCAGGACCACAAATACAAATTCCATCTAGACACCGTTGCCCTAGACCACACAAAAAACAATATATACCTCGGCCTAAACATCAGCGCCACAGGTAACTTCCACAAAGCTGTGAACGATCTGAGATACAAGGCAAGAAGGGCCTTCTATGCCATCAAAAGGAACATACAATTCGACATACCAATTAGGATCTGGCTAAAAATACTTGAATCAGTTATAGAACCCATTGCACTTTATGGTTGTGAGGTCTGGGGTCTGCTCACCAACCAAGAATTCACAAAATGGGACAAACACCAAATTGAGACTGCATGCATAATTCTGCAAAAATATCCTCCGTGTGCAACCACCTAAAGGAAGCGATTCCCAAACCTTCCTTCACAAAGCCATCACCTACAGAGAGATGAACCTGGAGAACACAAGTTCCAAAAGAATAAACACATTTCAAATGTCATATTGTGTCTATATACAGTGTTATAATGATATGCTATTAGTTAAAGAACATAAATAAACATAAATATGGATTGTATTTACAATGGTGTTTGTTCTTCACCGGTTGCCCTTTTTTTGTGGCAACAGGTCACAAATCTTGCTGCTGTGATGGCACGTTGGTATTTCACCCAATAGACAACATGGCAGTATATCAAAATCAGGTTTGTTTTCAAATTCTTTGTGTGTCTGTGTAATCTGATGGAAATATGTGTCTCTAATATGGTCATACATTTGGCAGGAGGTTAGGAAGTGCAGTTCAGTTTCCACCTCATTTTGTGGACAGTGTGCACATAGCCTGTCTTCTCTTGACAGTCAGGTCTGCCTACGGTGGCCTTTCTCAATAAAAAGGCTATGCTCACTGAGCCTGTACATAGTCAAAGCTTTCCTTAATTTTGGGTCAGTTACAGTGCACAGTTATTTTTTTGTTAATTCTTTCCAATCTGTCAAGTAATTCTCTTTTTGTTTTCTCATGATTTGGTTGTGTCTAATTGTGTTGCTGTCCTGCGGCTCTGTGGGGTCTGTTTGTGTTTGTGAACAGAGCCCCTCCCCCTCTCACGCTTAGTTGCTAGGAGAGGCTGTGTCTATATGAGCTGATGACTGTAGAACGCTGAGATAAAGGAATGACAGATTGTAATTCTCTCTTTTGTCGACAGATGTTTCCTTCTCACATTCCTTGCCATGGAGCTGTTTCCCAGAATTCTCCACTTTGTTTGTTCACTGAAGGAGAGATAGGGAATGTCTCCACCCCACCTCTCTCCCCCTCTACCTCCCTCTCTCCCCCCTTCTCTCCCCTCTCTCTCACCCCCCCTCTCCCCCCTTCTCTCTCGCCCCCCCTTTTCTCCCCCCCTCTGCCCCCTTTCTATCTCCCTCCCTCTCTCTCTGTCCCCCCTCTCACTTTCCCCCCTTCTCCCCCTCCCTCTCTCCCTCCCTCTCTCTCCCGCTCTCTCTCTCTCCCTCCCTTTCAATTCAATTGAATTCTCTCTCTGTCCCCCCCTCTCCCTCTCTCTCTCTCCCCCTCTCTATTATGTCGTATCATTTTCTCTTCCATCTCATCTATCTTTCCATCCCTGCCTCTCCTCCCTCACTCCCTGCCTTCCTTCCTCCTGCATATGCAGATAGTAGTCCATTACACTAATTGTCTGGGTGAGGTTAAATATTTCACACCCAATACTGTCACTATAGAGGCTAGCACTGGGTATATTTGTAGTGTGTGTCAAATCAAATCAAATTTTATTTGTCACATGCTTCGGAGACAACAGGTATAGACTAACAGTGAAATACTTACTTATGGGTCCTTTTCCAGCAATGCAAAGTTAAAGATAAAAATATAAAATACACTGCTCAAAAAAATAAAAGGAACACTTAAACAACACAATGTAACTCCAAGTCAATCACACTTCTGTGAAATCAAACTGTCCACTTAGGAAGCAACACTGATTGACAATAAATTTCACATGCTGTTGTGCAAATGGAATAGACAACAGGTGGAAATTATAGGCAATTAGCAAGACACCCCCAATAAAGGAGTGGTTCTGCAGGTGGGGACCACAGACCACTTCTCAGTTCCTATGCTTCCTGGCTGATGTTTTGGTCACTTTTGAATGCTGGTGGTGCTTTCACTCTAGTGGTAGCATGAGACGGAGTCTACAACCCACACAAGTGGCTCAGGTAGTGCAGCTCATCCAGGATGGCACATCAATGCGAGCTCTGGCAAGAAGGTTTGCTGTGTCTGTCAGCGTAGTGTCCAGAGCATGGAGGCGCTACCAGGAGACAGGCCAGTACATCAGGGGACGTGGAGGAGGCCGTAGGAGGGCAACAACCCAGCAGCAGGACCGCTACCTCCGCCTTTGTGCAAGGAGGAGCAGGCGGAGCACTGCCAGAGCCCTGCAAAATGACCTCCAGCAGGCCACAAATGTGCATGTGTCTGCTCAAATGGTCAGAAACAGACTCCATGAGGGTGGTATGAGGGCCCGATGTCCACAAGTGGGGGTTGTGCTTACAGCCCAACACCGTGCAGGATGTTTGGCATTTGCCAGAGAACACCAAGATTGGCAAATTCGCCACTGGCGCCCTGTGCTCTTCACAGATGAAAGCAGGTTCACACTGAGCACGTGACAGACGTGACAGAGTCTGGAGACGCCGTGGAGAACGTTCTGCTGCCTGCAACATCCTCCAGCATGACCGGTTTGGCGGTGGGTCAGTCATGGTGTGGGGTGGCATTTCTTTGGGGGGCCGCACAGCCCTCCATGTGCTCGCCAGAGGTAGCCTGACTGCCATTAGGTACCGAGATGAGATCCTCAGACCCCTTGTGAGACCATGTGCTGGTGCGGTTGGCCCTGGGTTCCTCCTAATGCAAGACAATGCTAGACCTCATGTGGCTGGAGTGTGTCAGCAGTTCCTGCAAGAGGAAGGCATTGATGCTATGGACTGGCCCGCCCGTTCCCCAGACCTGAATCCAATTGAGCACATCTGGGACATCATGTCTCGCTCCATCCACCAACGCCACGTTGCACCACAGACTGTCCAGGAGTTGGCGGATGCTTTAGTCCAGGTCTGGGAGGAGATCCCTCAGGAGACCATCCGCCACCTCATCAGGAGCATGCTCAGGCGTTGTAGGGAGGTCATACAGGCACGTGGAGGGCACACACACTACTGAGCCTCATTTTGACTTGTTTTAAGGACATTACATCAAAGTTGGATCAGCCTGTAGTGTGGTTTTCCACTTTAATTTTGAGTGTGACTCCAAATCCAGACCTCCATGGGTTGATACATTGGATTTCCATTGATTATTTTTGTGTGATTTTGTTGTCAGCACATTCAACTATGTAAAGAAAAAAGTATTTAATAAGATTATTTCTTTCATTCAGATCTAGGATGTGTTGTTTAAGTGTTCCCTTTATTTTTTTGAGCAGTATATAATATTGTGTGTGTGTGTGTTATTGGACTGCCTGAGGATATGTAATGGAGATTACAATGGGACCCCCTCACCCTCCCAACTCACTCACACACACACACACAGACACACACACACACACACACACACACACACACACACACACACACACACACACACACACACACACAGACACACACACACACACACACACACACACACACACACACACAACACACACACACACACACACACACACACACACACACACACACACACACACACACACACACACACACACACACACACGTGAACAAAGGTTGTCTTATTTACAGACCGGGGCTGTCACAGCAAAATGAAGCAGGTCCTGAGTTACAGTGAGTGACAGCAATGTCACTGGTATTACCATGATTTACCACTGACTGTGTGTGACTGCTGTGACTGTGTGTGTGTGACTGTGTCTGTGTGTGACTGTCGTCTGGATGACGACTCCCAATGGAGATGCTGTCTTTATTTATGGCAGCATCTAGAGAGGAAGAGACAGTGTCTGTTATGGGCCGCTGCAGGCAAGAGTTAGAACAAGGTGTACAAGACACTGTAGCCCAGCCTGTAAAAAGAGGAACAAACAGGTAAGTGCCAGTAAAATGAACCATTTCTACTTATTTATTTTATGGTGCGAGTGACTGTCCTGGGAAAGAACTTGAGCACTCATAAAGTACTTTTGGAAAGTATTCAGACCCCCCCACATTTTGTTACTGAATACTTATGTAAATGTGATATTTAAGTTAAGTTTTTAAAATAAATTTGCAAATATACATAAATACCAGTTTTTAGCTTTGTCATTATGGGGTATTGTGTGTAGATTGAACTGCATTTTCTTTAAATCAACTTTAGAATATGGATGTAACGTAACATTTTTGGGAAAAGTCAAGGAGTCTGAATACTTTCCGAATGTACCGTATGTCTGTATGGATAATGAAGGTTATATGACACTCAGATATCTAGAGATAATGTAGGTTATATGACACTCAGATGTCTGTATGGATAATGTAGGTTATATGACACTCAGATATCTGTATGGATAATGTAGGTTCTATGACACTCAAATATCTAGAGATAATGTAGGTTTTTTGATAAATCCACGATAATCGAGAATTTCAATAAGCATTTCTCTACGGCTGGCCATGCTTTCCTCCTGGCTACCCCAACCCCGGCCAACAGCTCCGCACCCCCCGCAGCTACTTGCCCAAACCTCCCCAGCTTCTCCTTCACCAAAATCCAGATAGCAGATGTTCTGAAAGAGCTGCAAAACCTGGACCCGTACAAATCAGCTGGGCTAGACAATCTGGACCCTCTCTTTCTAAAATTATCTGCCACCATTGTTGTAACCCCTATTACCAGTCTGTTCAACCTCTCTTTCGTATCGTCCGAGATCCCTAAAGATTGGAAAGCTGCCGTGGTCATACCCCTCTTCAAAGGGGATGACACTCTAGACCCAAACTGTTATAGACCTATATCCATCCTGCCCTGGCTTTCTAAAGTCTTCGTAAGCCAAGTTAATTAACAGATCACTGACCATTTCAAATCCCACCGTACCCTCTCCACTTTGCAATCTGGTTTCCGAGCTGGTCATGGGTGCACCTCAGCCACGCTCAAGGTACTAAACGATATCATAACCGCCATCGATAAAAGACAGTACTGTGCAGCCGTCTTCATCGACATGGCCAAGGCTTTCGACTCTGTCAATCACCATATTCTTATCGGCAGACTCAACAGCATTGGTTTCTCAAATGACTGCCTCACCTGGTTCACCAACTACTTCTCAGATAGAGTTCAATGTGTCAAATGGGAGGGCCTGTTGTCCGGACCTCTGGCAGTCTCTATGGGGGTGCCACAGGGTTCAATTCTCAGGCCGACTCTTTTCTCTGTATATATCAACGATGTCACTCTTGCTGCGAATGATTCTCTGATCCACCTCTACGCAGACGACACCATTCTGTATACATCTGGCTCTTCTTTGGACACTGTGTTGACAAACCTCCAAACAAGCTTCAATGCCAAACAACACTCCTTCCGTGGCCTGCAACTGCTCTTAAACGCTAGTAAAACTAAATGCATGCTTTTCAACCGATCATTGACCGCACCCGCCCGTCTAGCATCACTACTCTGGACGGTTCTGACTTAGAATATGTGGACAACTACAAATACCTAGGTGTTTGGCTAGACTGTAAACTCTCCTTCCAGACTCACATTAAACATCTTCAATCCAAAATTGGCTTCCTATTTCGCAACTATGCCTCCTTCACTCACGCCGCCAAACATTCCCTCGTAAAACTGACTATCCTCCCGATCCTCGACTTCGGCGATGTCATTTACAAAGTAGCCTCCAACACTCTACTCAGTAAACTGGATGTAGCCTATTACAGTGCCCTCCGTTTTGTCACCAAAGCCCCATATACCACCCACCACTGTGATCTGTATGCTCTCGTCGGCTGGCCCTCGCTACATATTCGTCACCAGACCCACTGGCTCCAGGTCATCTATAAGTCTATGCTAGGTAGAGCTCCACCTTATCTCAGCTCACTGGTCACGATAACAACACCCACCCGTTGCACGCTCTCCAGCAGGTATATCTCACTGGTCATCCCCAAAGCCAACACCTACTTTGGCCGCCTTTCCTTCCAGTTCTCTGTTGCAAATGACTGGAGCGATTTGCAAAAATCGCTGAAACTGGAGACTAACATTTCCCTAACTAAATTTAAACATCAGCTATCTGAGCAACTAACCGATCGCTGTAGCTGTATATAGCCCATTTGTTAATAGCCCATCCAATCTACCTACCTCATCCACATATTGTTATTATTTACTTTTCTGCTCTTTTGCACACCAGTATTTCTACTTGCACATCATCATCTGCACATCTATCACTCCAGTGTTATTTGCTAAATTGTAATTACTTCGCTACTATGGCCTATTTATTGCCTTATCTCCTCACGCCATTTGCACACGCTGTATATAGACTTTCTTTTTTTCTATTGTGTTATTGACTCCATGTGTAACTCTGTTGTTTGTGTCGCACTGCTTTGCTTTATCTTGGCCAGGTCGCAGTTGGAAATGAGAACTTGTTCTTAGCTAGCCTACCTGGTTAAATAAAGGTGAAATAAAATGTAAAAAGTAAATGACACTCAAACATCTAGAGATAATGTAGGTCATATGACACTCAGATGTCTGTATGGATAATGTAGGTTATATGACACCCAGGTATCTTCTGATTTTTTATCTAACCAGGTTGGCCAGTTGAGAACAAGTTCTCATTTACAACTGCGACCTGGCCAAGATAAAGCAAAGCAGTGCGCCACAAACAATACAGAGTTACACATGGGATAGACAAACGTACAGTCAATAACACAATAGAATAATCTGTATACAGTGTGTGCAAATGGAGTAAGGAGGTAAGGCAATACATAATTAATAATTAACAATAACAATTTAGCAAATTAACACTGGAGTGATAGATGTGCAGATGATGATGTGCTAGTGGAAATACTGGTGTGCAGGAGAGCAAAAAAAGTCAATAAAAACAATATGGATGAGGTAGATAGGGATTTATTTCTTTTTTCTTTTTTGACCTTTAATTAACCAGGTAGGCTAGTTGATGTTTCCGTGTGTGATGGTGTGCCGTCATGTGAATATTCTTCGTGAGACTCACTATCCAGTCAGATTCCCACAGAAGAAAGCATTCCCCCCTCTCAACTCCTAGCCCTCTCTCCCCATCAGTGAGAGAGACAGAGAGAGAGAGAGAAAGTGAGAGAGACAGAGAGAGAGAGTGACAGAGACAGAGACACAGAGAGACAGAGAGTTAGAGAGAGACAGAGCAAGAAAGAGACAGAGAGAGAGATAGAGTGTGTGTGTGTGTGGTATATGTGTTTGTTTTCTAAGAGCCCTTGCGGCGCTCTGTGATGCAGTTTGACTTCCCCCCCCCCCCCTTTATTTCTTTACCCATGAGCCTTTGTGACACAGAGATCCCAGAGTGTGACCAGGAGCTGAGGGTGTTGTTGTGAGGGGGTGTGGGAACAGCAAGGTTATAGAAACAAAATGGTCTGCACATATTTTTCCCATAGCACATTCACTGTGACAGTGTTTCAGTCTAGCTGGTTATCTGTCTGCTCTGACCTTGAACTGAAACCTTGTGTTAATTATTAATGGAATATTAGAGCAATAAAGGCCAGTGTCTTTTTGTCTTTATGCAGAGAAGTTTCACATCACATTTTACATTTACATTTTAGTAATTTAGCAGACACTGTTATCTGGAGTGACTTAAAGTTTGTTCATTCATCTTGCGATAGCTAGGTGGGACAACCTAGCTATCTCAAGGACAATCCTCAATAACAATAACTTAGCTGTCAGTAGAGTCAGAGCTAGAAGGGGGGGTTAAGGTGAGGAGGATTATTTATTATACTTTTTGAAGAGGTACGGTTTCAGATATACACTGCTCAAAAAAATAAAGGGAACACTAAAATAACACATCCTAGATATGAATGAATGAAATAATCGTATTAAATACTTTTTTCTTTACAAAATCACACAAAAATCATCAATGGAAATTCAATTTATCAACCCATGGAGGTCTGGATTTGGAGTCACACAACCCCCACCAGTGGACGTCGGGCCCTCATACCACCCTCATGGAGTCTGTTTCTGACCGTTTGAGCAGACACATGCACATTTGTGGCCTGCTGGAGGTCATTTTGCAGGGCTCTGGCAGTGCTCCGCCTGCTCCTCCTTACACAAAGGCGGAGGTAGCGGTCCTGCTGCTGGGTTGTTGCCCTCCTACGGCCTCCTCCACGACTCCTGATGTACTGGCCTGTCTCCTGGTAGCGCCTCCATGCTCTGGACACTACGCTGACAGACACAGCAAACCTTCTTGCCACAGCTCGCATTGATGTGCCATCCTGGATGAGCTGCACTACCTGAGCCACTTGTGTGGGTTGTAGACTCCGTCTCATGCTACCACTAGAGTGAAAGCACCACCAGCATTCAAAAGTGACCAAAACATCAGCCAGGAAGCATAGGAACTGAGAAGTGGTCTGTGGTCCCCACCTGCAGAACCACTCCTTTATTGGGGGTGTCTTGCTAATTGCCTATAATTTCCACCTAGTTGTCTATTCCATTTGCACAACAGCATGTGAAATTTATTGTCAATCAGTGTTGCTTCCTAAGTTGACAGTTTGATTTCACAGAAGTGTGATTGACTTGGAGTTACATTGTGTTGTTTAAGTGTTCCCTTAAGTTTTGGAGCAGTGTATTTGGAAGATGGGCAGGGACTCTGCTGTCCTTGCTTCAGGGGGAAGCTAGTTCCACCATTGGGGTGTCAGTACAGCAAAAAGCTTGGTCTGGGCTAAGCGGGAGCTGAGGGGCCAAGAGACCTGAGGTGGCAGAACAGAGTGCTCAGGTTGGGGTGTAGGGTTTGAGCATAGCCTGAAGGTAGGGAGGGACAGTTCCTCTTGCTGTTCTGTAGGTAAGCACCATGGTATTGTAGTGGATACGAGCTTAAACTGTATGGCAGTGGAGTGTGCGGAGGAGCGGGGTGACATGAGAGAACTTGGGAAGGTTGAAAACCAGGCATGCTGATAAGTTCTGGATAAGTTGCAGAAGTTTGATGGTACAAGCGGGGAGCCCAGCCAACAGTGAGTTGCAGTAGACCAGACGAGAGAGGACAAGTGCCTGGATTAGAACCTGTGCCGCTTCCTGTGTGAGGTAGGGTTGTCCTCTACGGACGTTGTACAGCCTGAACCTGCAGGAGTGGGTCACCTAATTGCACCTAATGTGATGAGTGTATGTATGACAATGTTGATATGAGGATATCCAGGATAGCAAACTGATGCTTCAGTCAACATCTTCTTGTTATTGTAAGTCTGGGATCAAAAGAGCCTTACCACATGAATTATATTACCCAGAGTGCACCTATAGGTTTAATATCACCTCTTCCTCCCTTCCTGTGACAGTGTTGGGTGGTAACAGAGTATGTACACCAGCCATCAACATGAAAACAAGATTGTCTCTAGACTTTTGTACAGAGCACTCTTCCCCTCTCTCACTCTCACATGCACAGCTGTGTTGTTGCAGCTGAGACGGGAAGGTCAGAGAGATGTTTAGAGGTCATATAGGGCAGGAGGAAGTTTACCATCAGGGTGTTTGATGAAATTGTTGGAATTTATGTGATTTTGATGTTTTTTGACCTTTTGAACTAGGAACGGGAGGAAAGAATGGAGTGGGAGGAGGGGAAGTAAGCAGAGTATGGATATGAGTGAGCGAAGGAAAGGAACGGGAACCTATATTCCTGTTCTCCCTTTATCCCTTTATGTAAATGAGTTATCACATGAGTTATGAACCTTTCTCTGTAACCTGTATCTGTTTATCTGTGTGTGTGTGTGTGTGTGTGTGTGTGTGTGTGTGTGTGTGTGTGTGTGTGTGTGTGTGTGTGTGTGTGATGTGTGTGTGTGTGTGTGTGTGTGTGTGTGTGTGTGTGTGTGTGTGTGTGTGTGTGTTAACAGGAAAAGAGACATCCCTCAGCTGACAAGCCTTCATCCCTCAGCTGTATAGCCTTCATCTGTCTAGTGGGAGGAAAACTTCTTGTAATATTCTATACTGGACGTAACGTGCATATCCATCTATAGTAATAGCATCAAGTGTTCTCATCTACAGTTAGCATCAAGTGTTCTCATCTAGTTAGCATCAAGTGTTCTCATATACAGTTAGCATCAAGTGCTCTCATCTACAGTTAGCATCAAGTGTTCTCATCTACAGTTAGCATCAAGTGCTCTCATCTACAGTTAACATCAAGTGTTCTCATCTTCAGTTAGCATAAAGTGTTCTCATATACAGTTAGCATCAAGTGCTCTCATCTACGGTTAGCATCAAGTGTTCTCATCTACAGTTAGCATCAAGTGTTCTCATCTACAGTTAGCATCAAGTGTTCTCATCTACAGTTAGCATCAAGTGTTCTCATCTACAGTTAGCATCAAGTGTTCTCACCTACAGTTAGCATAACGTGTTCTCATCTACAGTTAGCATCAAGTGTTATCATCTACAGTTAGCATCAAGTGTTCTCACCTACAGTTAGCATAACGTGTTCTCATCTACAGTTAGCATCAAGTGTTCTCATCTACAGTTAGCATCAAGTGTTCTCATATACAGTTAGCATCAAGTGCTCTCATCTACGGTTGGCATCAAGTGTTCTCATCTACAGTTAGCATCAAGTGTTCTCATATACAGTTAGCATCAAGTGTTCTCATCTACGGTTAGCATCAAGTGTTCTCATCTACAGTTAGCATCAAGTGTTCTCACCTACAGTTAGCATAACGTGTTCTCATCTACAGTTAGCATCAAGTGTTATCATCTACAGTTAGCATCAAGTGTTCTCACCTACAGTTAGCATAACGTGTTCTCATCTACAGTTAGCATCAAGTGTTATCATCTACAGTTAGCGTCAAGTGTTCTCATCTACAGTTAGCATCAAGTGTTCTCATCAACAGTTAGCATTAAGTGTTCTCATCTACAGTTAGCATCAAGTTTTATCATCTACAGTTAGCGTCAAGTGTTCTCATCTACAGTTAGCATCAAGTGTTCTCATCAACAGTTAGCATTAAGTGTTCTCACCTACAGTTAGCATCAAGTGTTCTCATCTACAGTTAGCATCAAGTGTTCTCATCAACAGTTAGCATCAAGTGTTCTCATCTACATTTAGCATCAAGTGTTTTCGTCTACAGTTAGCATCAAGTGTTCTCATCTACAGTTAGCATCAAGTGTTTTCGTCTACAGTTAGCATCAAGTGTTCTCTGATATTTACGACAACCACAAACCACTTCACTGTACTCACACCACACTGCTGCCTGGAGAATAGTGAAATATGATACAGTACTGCATACACAGTGTAGTATGGCTAAGTTTGTGTCACAGTGAAATTCAGTGACACGAGGAAGAACGGATGCAGGTGATGGAGGAGAGGAGGATAGATAGAAGGGGATAGAAATAGAGGATGGGCAAGAGAGATTGAGATAGGAGGAGAGATGGAGAAACCCTGAGGAATGAGGTGGAGAGAGAGAGAGGGATGAGAGACTTCCACACCCATCTCATGCCATTAGCTCTTTGACTGCGGTGTAATTCTTACTGTGGTTTAATTGTGGTTTTGGTTGTTGTGGTAGTGGTCCTCCTGTGGTTTATTTCTGGTCTTATGAAGTCGTGACTGGATCCCTGGATCCCTGGATCCAGTCGACTGAGGATAGACTGACTGGGAAATAATAGACTGTTCTGATAATATATGCCTAATTATTTGATTACCCTGGTGTGATTGGTCTAAATGACTGACTAATGAGCGCTAATGAGATTACAGCATGTTCCTGTAAGAAGGAAGAGGACAACAGTATGTACCTTAGAGCAATGCACGCACACACACACACGCACACACGCGCACACACACACACACACACACACACACACACACACACACACACACACACACACACACACACACACACACACACACACACACACACACACACACACACACACACACACACACACACAGACACACAGACACACAGACACACAGACACACAGAGCTGGATTCAATCAGTTGGGCCTTAACCCGCGATAACAGTTTCATTGTTCTTATTTAGGCGAAGTCAGTGGTGTAACTGCATTGGAGCTATCAAGTCGGCAAGCGGATCCCGGGGTTATACCTACAGTGGGGCAAAAAAGTATTTAGTCAGCCACCAATTGTGCAAGTTCTCCCACTTAAAAAAATGAGAGAGGCCTGTAATTTCCATCATAGGTACACGTCAACTATGACAGACAAAATCAGAAAAAAAACTCCAGAAAATCACATTGTAGGATTTTTAATGAATTTATTTGCAAATTATGGTGGAAAATAAGTATTTGGTCACCTACAAACAAGCAAGATTTCTGGCTCTCACAGACCTGTAACTTCTTCTTTAAGAGGCTCCTCTGTCCTCCACTCGTTACCTGTATTAATGGCACCTGTTTGAACTTGTTATCAGTTTAAAAGACACTTGTCCACAACTTCAAACAGTCACACTCCAAACTCCACTATGGCCAAGACCAAAGAGCTGTCAAAGGACACCAGAAACAAAATTGTAGACCTGCACCAGGCTGGGAAGACTGAATCTGCAATAGGTAAGCAGCTTGGTTTGAAGAAATCAACTGTGGGAGCAATTATTAGGAAATGGAAGACATACAAGACCACTGATAATCTCCCTCGATCTGGGGCTCCACGCAAGATCTCACCCCGTGGGGTCAAAATGATCACAAGAACGGTGAGCAGAAATCCCAGAACCACACGGGGGGACCTAGTGAATAACCTGCAGAGAGCTGGGACCAAAGTAACAAAGCCTACCATCAGTAACACACTACGCCGCCAGGGACTCAAATCCTGCAGTGCCAGACGTGTCCCCCTGCTTAAGCCAGTACATGTCCAGGCCCGTCTGAAATTTGCTAGAGAGCATTTGGATGATCCAGAAGAGGATTGGGAGAATGTCATATGGTCAGATGAAACCAAAATAGAACTATTTGGTAAAAACTAAACTCGTCGTGTTTGGAGGACAAAGAATGCTGAGTTGCATCCAAAGAACACCATACCTACTGTGAAGCATGGGGGTGGAAACATCATGCTTTGGGGCTGTTTTTCTGCAAAGGGACCAGGACGACTGATCCGTGTAAAGGAAAGAATGAATGGGGCCATGTATCGTGAGATTTTGAGTGAAAACCTCCTTCCATCAGCAAGGGCATTGAAGATGAAACGTGGCTGAGTCTTTCAGCATGACAATGATCCCAAACACACCGCCCGGGCAACGAAGGAGTGGCATCGTAGGAAGCATTTCAAGGTCCTGGAGTGGCCTAGCCAGTCTCCAGATCTCAACCCCATAGAAAATCTTTGGAGGGAGTTGAAAGTCCGTGTTGCCCAGCGACAGCCCCAAAACATCACTGCTCTAGAGGAGATCTGCATGGAGGAATGGGCCAAAATACCAGCAACAGTGTGTGAAAACCTTGTGAAGACTTACAGAAAACGTTTGACCTGTGTCATTGCCAACAAAGGGTATATAACAAAGTATTGAGATATACTTTTGTTATTGACCAAATACTTATTTTCCACCATAATTTGCAAATAAATTCATAAAAAAATCCTACAATGTGATTTTCTGGATTTTTTTTTTCATTTTGTCTGTCATAGTTGAAGTGTAACTATGATGAAAATTACAGGCCTCTCATCTTTTTAAGTGGGAGAACTTGCACAATTGGTGGCTGACTAAATACTTTTTTGCCCCACTGTATCTCGCCATTGGATGCGCCGAGTCGCATTAGTAATAATCCCATGCAGTCATGTCACAGTGTTTAACACTTGAATGAGTGTTGTTATACATGTGACTCTGGATGACAACCATGTTGTTTCCAACATTAAGGCTGTTTTGCTAAATATATTAAATCCACATTGTGTTTTGTTTCCTTGCCACGATACCAAGGAGTATGGTGATACTGGTAACGTCCAGGCCCTAGGTTATTCACCCTCTATCTCTTCCTCTCTCCTTCCCTCACTCAAACACGCCAGCCTCCCATCTTCACTTTCTTGATAGCCCACTCCTTCCCGCTCTCTTTGACTTCCTCTTCCTCTCGTCCCCCACACTGACCCACTCTTCCTATCCTCCCCATCACAGTCCCCCTCTTCCTCTCCTCCCCACCACTGTCCCCTTCTTCCTCTCCCCCCACTGTCTCCCTCATCCTCTCCTCTCCTTCCTCTGTTCCCCTTCTCCCCCCTAATGTCCCCCTCTTCCTCTCTTCCCCCTCACAGTCCCCATTGTCTTCTTCTCCCCCTCAATGTCCCCCTCTTCCTCTCCTCCCCCCTCTTCCTCTCCTACCCACCACTGTCCCCTTCTTCCTCTCCCCCACTGTCTCCCTCTTCCTGTCCTTCCTCTTGTTCCTCTTCTCCCCCCTAGTCTTCCCTGTGGCTCAGTTGGTAGAGCATGGTGTTTGCAACATCAGCATGGTGTGTGCAACGCCAGGGTTGTGGGTTCGATTCCCACGGGGGGCCAGTACAAAAAAATATATATATATATAATTAATTAAATGTATGAAATGTATGCTCTGGATAAGAGCGTCTGCTAAATGACTAAAATGTAAATGTAATGTCCCCCTCTTCCTCTCCTCCCCCTCACAGTCCCCATCGTCCTCTTCTCCCCCCAATGTCCCTCTCTTCCCCCTCACGGTCCCCATCTTCCTCTCTAACCCCCCACTATCCCATTTTTCCTCTCCCCCATTCTTCCTCTTCTCCCTCACTGTCTCCCTCTTCTTCTCTCCCCTGCTGTCCCCCTCTTCCTCTTCCCCTGCTGTCCCCCTCTTCCTCTCCCCCTGCTGTCCCCCTCTTCCTCTCCCCCTGCTGTCCCCCTCTTCCTCTCCCCCCTCACTGTCCCCCTCTTCCTCTCCCCCCTCACTGTCCCCCTCTTCCTCTCCCCCTCACTGTCCCCCTCTTCCTCTCCCCCTCACAGTCCCCCTCTTCCTCTCCTCCCCCTTACTGTCCCCATCTTCCTCTCCCCCCTACTGTCCCCATCTTCCTCTCCCACCCTACTGTCCCCCTCTACCTCCCCCCTCACTGTCCCCCTCTTTCTCTCCTCCCCACACTGTCCACCTCTTCCTCTCCCCCCTCACTGTCCCCCCCCCCCCCCCCCCCCCACTGTCCCCCTCTTCCTGTCCTCCCCCCTCTATCTCTGTGTTTAAGGTCCTTGTTGTGTCTCTTGTTCTTGGATATTAAATGTCTGGCCTTTTAATTTAGAGCGATAAGCATCCCATTTCAGCATGCCTGCCTGTCTGTGTGTGTTTGTCTGTAGTTTAGAGCGATAAGCATCCCATTTCAGCATGCCTGACTGTCCGTGTGTGTTTGTCTGTAGTTTAAAGCGATAAGCATCCCATTTCAGCATGCCTGACTGTCCGTGTGTGTGTCTGTCTGTAGTTTAGAGCGATAAGCATCCCATTTCAGCATGCCTGACTGTCCGTGTGTGTCTGTCTGTAGTTTAGAGCGATAAGCATCCCATTTCAGCATGCCTGACTGTCCGTGTGTGTTTGTCTGTAGTTTAGAGCGATAAGCATCCCATTTCAGCATGCCTGCCTGTCCGTGTGTGTGTCTGTCTGTAGTTTAAAGCGATAAGCATCCCATTTCAGCATGCCTGACTGTCCGTGTGTGTTTGTCTGTAGTTTAAGCGATAAGCATCCCATTTCAGCATGCCTGCCTGTCCGTGTGTGTGTCTGTCTGTAGTTTAAAGCGATAAGCATCCCATTTCAGCATGCCTGACTGTCCGTGTGTGTGTCTGTCTGTAGTTTAGAGCGATAAGCATCCCATTTCAGCATGCCTGACTGTCTGTGTGTGTGTCTGTCTGTAGTTTAGAGCGATAAGCATCCCATTTCAGCATGCCTGACTGTCCGTGTGTGTGTCTGTCTGTAGTTTAGAGCGATAAGCATCCCATTTCAGCATGCCTGACTGTCCGTGTGTGTGTCTGTCTGTAGTTTAGAGCGATAAGCATCCCATTTCAGCATGCCTGACTGTCCGTGTGTGTGTCTGTCTGTAGTTTAGAGCGATAAGCATCCCATTTCATCCCAATGCACCACCCATCACAACATGAATAAATAACAGCACCACATTCACACGCAATTACAGCATCTGTTCCAATAGGTACTCACACAGTCCACGGGGCACCCAGTGTGTGTGTTAGATTGATGAATAGGGGATTCCTGTTTGTGTGTATGTGTGTGTGTGTGTTTGCGATACGGTAATAGGGTTTGTTGAGTAGTGTTTGTGTTGTGTGCAGTCTATAGTCTGTAGTCTGCAATCTGTCGTCTGTAGTCTGCAATCTGTCGTCTGTAATATGTAGTCTATAGTCTGTAATCTGTCGTCTGTAATATGTAGTCTATAGTCTGTAATATGTAGTCTATAGTCTGTGATCTGTCGTCTGTAATATGTAGTCTGTAATCTGTCGTCTGTAATATGTAGTCTATAGTCTGTAGTCTATAGTCTACAATCTATAGTCTGTAGTCTGCAATCTGTCGTCTATAATATGTAGTCTATAGTCTGTACTCTGTAGTCTATATTCTGTAATCTGTAGTCTATAGTCTGTAGTCTGTAGTCTATAGTCTACAATCTATAGTCTGTAGTCTGCAATCTGTCGTCTGTAATATGTAGTCTGTAGTCTGTAATCTGTCGTCTATAATATGTAGTCTATAGTCTGTACTCTGTAGTCTATATTCTGTAATCTGTAGTCTATAGTCTGTAGTCTGTAATCCCTAGTCTATAGTCTGTGATCTGCAGCCTGTAATATGTAGGTGTCTCTTCCCTTCTATTTCCTCCCCTCAGGAGAGGTTTATTTTGGGGTGATGCTTGATGGTTCCTTCCCAGAGGACACACTGTTGTAGTTTCTCATTGTCCCTGACTCTGTGTGTTTGTGCTTGTGCTTGGGATGGGGTAGGGGTTCTGCTATGTGTACGTGTGTGTGATTTAATGTGTGTACGTGTGTGTGTATGTGTCTGTGTGTATATGTATGTGTGTGTGTGTGTGTGAATATGTATGTTTGTGTGTGTGTGTGTGTGTGTGTGTGTTAATCGGAGCAGCACAGGGGAACCCAAGAGCAGACTCAGATGAGGACCCAGGGATGAATGAACCAAAGTATTTATTGTTACACAGGGAGATATGGAGTGCAGATCCGGGGAAGCTCAGATGAGTTGCAGAAAAGCCAGATGTGGAGACTGAGGTTGGAGTTAGCTGAGTAGAACAGGGTAAACAATACCTGAGGGGAATCCAAGGTAGTGGTGGTGAGTAAAATCCAGAGAAAGGTAGTTGGGTGGTGAGATGTGGAACAGGAGACAGGAGCCAGAGACAGAGCAGTAATGAGCAGAGATTACGATCTGGCAGAGTGAAAGTGGAAGGACTGAATATTTGTAGAGGTCTTGATTATGGAACGAGTTGCAGCTGGTAGGGATCTGCTCTGACTCCAGCACACCTGTCTCCAACCACACAATCACACACAGAGGGAGAGGGAGAGAGAAAGTGTACTGGGGGAGTGGCTGCAGGTCAAGGAGACACCGGATGAACACCAGAGGGCGTAACAGGAGCAGATGTGACAGTATATGTATGTGTGTGTAATGTAACGTGTGTATATGTATGTATGTGTGTGTGTATGTGTGTGTGTTTCCCCACACCTCGGGTAGAGTTACAAAGTCGCAGACTAAAAGGGAGAGGCCTGATTCAAAGTGGCGGGTCTGGCGCTAGTACGACGTTCGTCTGACGCTAACTGTTTTGGCCCAGCGTGTGTGTGTGTGTGTGTGTGTGTGTGTGTGTGTGTGTGTGTGTGTGTGTGTGTGTGTGTGTGTGTGTGTGTGTGTGTGTGTGTGTGTGTGTGTGTGTGTGTGTGTGTGTGTGTGTGTGTGTGTGTGTGTGTGTGTGTGTGTGTGTGTATTGACCCCTAATGGAACAGAGTTCTTCTATACCCACTCAAGCTGGTGAAACTAACCACTACTACTCAGGTAAATGTGATAGTGTGCACGTTTGTGTGTACTGTATGCACTTGTAAGTAGAATGTATTTCCTCAATGCTATTGAAGTTTAATAATGAATTATCAATCAACATAATAATGAATAATTCACTAAATACTGTATGTTACATGTGACATGGATGTATTGCTACTGGCAACTGGTGACAGGAAAGACCGATGTTTGAGTATCCATTCATCTCTCCCTCATCCCTCTCTGAATTGGCTCTCTCTCTCTCTTTCCATTTCTCTATAATACCTCACTTGCTTTTCTGTCACACACTGTTATAGTGTGTGACATTTTATCCATTTCCCCATGGATAAAACACTGACACACACACATAGTGTTGACAGGGCCTAAACTGTCCTTCCTAATTTGATAATGTACAGCCTTCCAGAGGTTGTTCTCACAAACCAAGGATAGGAATTTCATTAATATCCCTGTTATTGGCTGTCATGCATTACCATGGACAGCTCATATTACTCTCTGATTGGTGGCTGCGAAATCCCTGAGTCATTCACCCAACAGCTTCATGTCCACATCCTGGTTCAACTCTAACACTCAACCACAACCCTAGCCTCAACCATTAACCTAACCCTAGCCTCAACACTAACCCCAACCACAACTCTAACCCTAGCCTCAACCACTACCTTAACCCTGGCCTCAACACTAACCCTAACCCCAACCACAACTCTAACCCTAGCCTCAACACTACCCTAACCCTAGCCTCAACCACTACCCTAACCCTAGCTTCAACCACTACCCTAACCCTAGCCTCAACCACTACCCTAACCCTGGCCTCAACACTAACCCTAACCCCAACCACAACTCTAACCCTAGCCTCAACCACTACTTTAACCCTGGCCTCAACACTAACCCTAACCCTAGCCTCAACCACTACCCTAACCCTAGCCTCAACCACTACCCTAACCCTAGCTTCAACCACTACCCTAACCCTAGCCTCAACGATAACTCTAACCCTAGCCTCAACGATAACTCTAACCCTAGCCTCAACGATAACTCTAACCCTAGCCTCAACGATAACTCTAACCCTAGCCTCAACGACAACTCTAACCCTAGCCTCAACGACAACTCTAACCCTAGTCTCAACGACAACTCTAACCCTAGCCTCAACACTAACCCTAACCCTAGCCTCAACGACAACTCTAACCCTAGCCTCAACGACAACTCTAACCCTAGCCTCAACGACAACTCTAACCCTAGCCTCAACGACAACTCTAACCCTCAACCACTACCCTAAACCTAGCTTCAACCACTACCCTAACCCTCAATCACTACCCTAACCCTAACCCTTGCTTAATGTTCACATCCTGGTTCAACCCTAATCCTAGCCTCAACCACAACCACAACCACAAACCTAAAGTTACATTTAAAGCTGGCTTAACCCTAAATCTAACCAGAACTTCCTCAAACAGGGTTCCCCACCTCTGAATTCCCAATTGAACCTATATAATATGACTGTAACTTACTGTATGTAGGCCTAGATAGACAGGACTCTGAAATTCCCTTCAGACTGTTCTCAAACAGACAGACAGAGACAACAGTGGAGTGTATTCATCGATGCCAAGGGAAGCCAGGCTTCCCCAAAAAATTGACCAGGAAAAAAACATTTAAGTATGTATATTTCGTCTCTCTGTATTTCATCATTTTCCTTCAATTCGCAAGAGGCTGAATGTATTTCACTGGAGAGAGCATCCGAGGGAGCAAAACAGTGCCCCTTTGTCTCTCTATGTATAGCCCATCTATCTGATGCTGTCTGGTCAAAAAGAGTATAACATTGTTGCCGCCCATAGCATTGAATGCAAAGGAAGTCAACGAGCATTTTTTCCTCCCTTCATAAAAAAGTATAAAATTATAGCCAATCAGCATTGAGCTCAACTTTGTGAGCCCAATTTTGAATGGTCCGACGCTGTCACGACTTCCGCCGAAGTTGGTCCCTCTCCTTGTTTGGGCAGCGTTCGGCGGTCAAAGTCACCGAACTTCTAGCCATCGCTGATCCTCTTTTCATTTTCCATTGGTTTTGTCTTGTCTTCCATCACACCTGGTTCCAATCCCATCAATTACATGTTGTGTATTTAACCCTCTGTTCCCCCTCATGTCCTTGTCGGTGATTGTTTATTGTAAGTGCTTGTGCACGTCTGTACTGGTGTGCGTTGGGTTATGTCAGGTCGCAATTGTACATGAGAACTTGTTCTCAACTTGCCTACCTGGTTAAATAAAGGTGAAATAAAATAAATAAATAAAATAAATGTACCCATTTATTTTATTATTCTGTTTTCCGGTGGGTTTTGTTAATACACTGCGCTGTTGGAAACCCAGTTATTTCTCTCCTGCGTCTGACTTCTCTGCCGCCAGTTCGCACCCCTTACAGACGCACCAAAAAAAAGTGTCAAGGGAAGCCAGTTTTGATGTGCCTTCACACCAATCACATCACAATATCAAACGTCATTGGCAGAAACATTTTAATTGTTGCATCTCGTTGTGTTGTTGTTCTCCGTTGGCTATCTAGCTATAGCTAAAATTGTCCGTTTCCTAAATTAGCCATGGATGTAGATAGGGATTTGGACTTGTGGTTTTATTTAATTCTCCATACTGGCCAATGATTAATCCAACCATAAATTCATACAATGTGCCCATGGGCCTGAGAGGATGGAAATTCAGTGCCATGAAAAAGTATTTACCCCCTTTCTAAAATGTTGCATATTTTGGATACTGAATGTTATCAGATCTTCTAACAAACAAAATCTAATATTAAAAACTTAACACAAAAAAGTATACATATTTTAGTTACTTAATTAACAAAGTTATGCAACACACAATTCCCCTGTGTGAAAAGTAATATCCCCCTCATACTCCATAGTTGGTGTACCACATTTAGCTGCAGTGACTGCAACCAAACGCTTCCAAATGCTGTGGAGGAATTTTGGCCCACTCTTGCATGCAGAACTGATTTAACTCAGCGACATTTGTGGGTTTTCAAGCATAAACTGCTCGTTTCAAGTCCTGCCACAATATTTCAATTGGGATTAGGTCTGGACTTTGACTAGGCCATTCCAAAACTTCAAATTTGTGTCTTTTTAGCCATTTTCATCTAGACTTGATTCTGTGTTTTGGATCATTGTCTTGCTGCATGGCCCAGCTGCGCTTCAGCTCATAGACTGATGGCCTGACATTCTCCTGTAGAATTCTCTGATAGAGAGCAAAATTCATGGTTCCTTCTATTAAGGCACGTCGTCCGGGTCCTGAGGCAGTAAAGCAACTCCAAACCATCTCACTACCACCACCATGATTACCGCCCCGTAGCACTCATGTCGGTAGCCATGAAGTGCTTTGAAAGGCTGGTCATGGCTCACATCAACACCATCATCCCGGATACACTAGACCCACACCAATTCACATACCACCCCAACAGATCCACAGATGATGTAATTTCAATCGCTGCCTTTTCCCACTGCGTTTTCCCACCTGGACAAAAGGAACACCTATGTGAGAATGCTGTTCATTGACTACAGCTCAACGTTCAACACCATAGTGTCCATGAAGCTCATCACTAAGCTAAGGAACCTGGGACTAAACACCCCCTTCTGCATCTGGATCATGGAATTCCTGATGGGCCGCCCCCAGGTGGTAAGGGTAGGCAACAACACGTCTGCCATGCTGATCCTCAACACTGGGGCCCCTCAGGGGTGTGTACTTAGTATCCTTCTGTACTCCCAGTTCACCCACGACTGCGTGGCCAAACGCGTCTCCAACACCATCATTAAGTTTGATGACACAACAGTGGTAGGCCTGATCACCGACAACGATGAGACAGCCTATAGGGAGGAGGTCAGAGAACTGGCAGTCTGGTGCCAGGACAACAACCTCTCCCTGAATGTGAGCAAGACAAAGGAGCTGATCGTGGACTACAGAAAAAGGTGGGCCGAATAGGCCCCCATTAACATCAACGGGCTGTAGTGGAGCGGGTCGAGAGTTTAAGGTTCCTTGGTGTCCATTCTCTCTTCTTTTCTTTCTCTCTCTTGATCTGCCTCTGTCTCCACCTCCCCCTTTCTTTTTATGTCTCTGGCCCTTTTCCTGTCTTCACCCTCCCTGTATTTCTCTCTTTTCTCCCCCCACGCCTCTATCTCGCTCTCTCTCCCTCCACGCCTCTCTCTCGCTCTCTCCCCCCATGCCTCTCTCTCGCTCTCTCTCACTCTCTCCCCCCAAGCCTCTCTCTCGCTCTCTCTCTCCCCACCACGCCTCTCTCTCGCTATCTCTCTCCCCCTCATGCCCTTATGACCGAGGCCAGTGTTCTGCCAGCAGCACTAGATTGCATTAGTACGGATGGCTGAGCACACACACACACACACACACACACACACACACACACACACACACACACACACACACACACACACACACACACACACACACACACACACACACACACACACACACACACAAACCCCTTGGTTAATGCAGCCCTATTCCATTCCCTTTGCAGAAAGTGGAGCACATCCATCCAGCCAACTGCACTAATGCAAACCAACACTGATGTGTGTGTTTATGTGTGTGTGTGTTTCATTGCCGCAGAAGCATAAATGACACCCTACTCCTTCCCCGTAAATGGTGTGTTAGCACACTGTGTTGACTTCACACACAGCACTGCTGCACAGAAGAGCAGAACAGATGCTATCTCTGTAGAAAGTGAACAGTATGTGTTTTGAACCCGACCAACCATCATCTGCCCCTTGTCCTGTTAGCTCCTACAACTAAGGACTAGGGTTTAGCTCAGTGGGATAATATGGTCTTGAGACATGGCAACACACTGAGGCACACACACACACGCACGCACACACACACACACACACACAGTAGGCCTAATCCCAGGGTCTCCTGCCAGTCGTTCATAACATATTATATAAAATCAACAAATTGCTAAACAGATGTCACCAAAATAACTATTGTGTGGAGAACATGATGACCCTGATGCCTCAGTTATGGACACACAAACAGACACACACACACACACACACACACACACACACACACACACACACACACACACACACACACACACACACACACGCGCGCAGGGCACACACACACACACGCAGCCAGATCGCTGAAGATTGACTTCGAAATTGGTCGTCTGTCCATGTCCTGAGGACATCGGGAAATGCATTCAAAACTGGCCACTAGGGGCAACAGTGAGCAATGTTACCATCAAGTAGGCTTGGGTTTTTCTCATGCGTTGTTGGATGTTACCATCAAGTAGGCTTGGGTTTTTCTCATGCGTTGTTGGATGTTACCATCAAGTAGGCTTGGGTTTTTCTCATGCGTTGTTGGATGTTACCATCAAGTAGGCTTGGGTTTTTCTCATGCGTTGTTGCATGGGCACAATCCCATGACTTCAGATTCTAAGGTTGCAATTCCAATGGTTGACACTCATTTTAATTGTCTGGTTTTAATTTCGAAATATGACATTGGGAGAAACGTGGATAAACGTCAGAATCTGATTTCAAATTGGTAAAATTGTGAGACCTTGATGCACATTTATTTATTTAACCTTTATTTAACTAGCATGCATGAACGCATGAACGCATGAACGTATGAACACACAGACAGGCAGGCTGGGAGGGGCCAACTAGACACTGACACTTTGATCACAATGGGAGATTGTTAATCAACAAAAGCCTTTACGCATCAGAAGATACAGGAGTCTGGTTGCTTAAAGACATTTTTGATTGAGTGTGTTTATGTTTGTCTGTGCATGTGTGTGTGATGTTTTTCACTGCATACGTGTGCGCGCTGCTGATTTGATATAATTGTGTGCATGTGTGTGATGTTTTTGATTGTGTGAAATGTAGTGTGACCTTTAATTAATCACACGTCAGGCTGCACAGTGCTCCTGTCGGCTAGAGAGGAAAACCAGGCTGCACAGTGCTCCTGTCGGCTAGAGAGGAAAACCAGGCTGCACAGTGCTCCTGTCGGCTAGAGAGGAAAACCAGGCTGCACAGTGCTCCTGTCGGCTAGAGAGGAAAACCAGGCTGCACAGTGCTCCTGTCGGCTAGAGAGGAAAACCAGGCTACACAGTGCTCCTGTCGGCTAGAGAGGAAAACCAGGCTACACAGTGCTCCTGTCGGCTAGAGAGGAAAACCAATCTGACAACTGAAACAACAACACATCCAATAACCCTCACATGCAGAAGTGAGGACACACACACACACACACACACCACACCCCACACACACACACACACACACACACACACACACACACACACACACACACACACACACACACACACACACACACACACACACAGAATAACCCCAGGACAGAGCCAGCTGTTTAATAGAGGAAGCAAACAGAAGAAGATGTTGAGACAGACACAGAGGTCACCTTTGCTATCACTTCTATCCAATCAAGATGAGTTAACACTAGATGTAAGGAGCGATGAAAGGAAGGTAGCTATGCTATTTCTTGCTCGTTCTGATATTTCTTAATTTCTATTGTTTATTGTGTGGTTATTGTATTGTTACTAGATAGTACTGCACTGTTGGAGATACACACATAAGCGTTTCGCTGCACCTGCGATAACATCTGCAAATCTGTGTATGCGATCAAAAGGATAGTTTTAACCATGTTTTGAGGCAAATGCAGGATTTTATTTACAATTACATTGTTCCAAACAATGGAGTAAAACAAGCTTATATTTTTGGTTCTGGTGGGGTACGACAGACCCTTCTAGATATATTTATATCAATCAAAAAGTTACATATTGCCACTAACATACACTGCGTGTACAAAACATTAGGAACACCTGCTCTTTCCATGACATAGACTGACCAGGTGAATCCAGGTGAAAGCTATGATCCCTTACTGAGATCACTTGTTAAATCAGTGTAAATGAAGGGGAGGAGACAGGTAAAATAATGATTTTTAATGCTTGAGACATTTGAGACATACACTGTATATGTGTGCCATTCAGAGGGTGAATAGGCAATATAAAATATTTAATAGGTACCAGTGTGTCAAGAACTGCAACGCTGCTGGGCTTTTCACGCTCCACAGTTTCCCATGTGTATCAAGAATGGTCCACCACACAAACGACATCCAGCTAACTTGACACAACTGTGGGAAGCATTGGATTCAACATGGGCTCCCTGGGGACATTTTCGACACCTTGTTGAGTCCATGCACTGACGAATTGAGGCTGTTCTGAGGGCAACTTAATATTAGGGAGATGCTCCTACCAGCATGAAAGGCAATTGAAGTCGGAAGGTTTAATGCCATAGATGGAAACAGCAGCTATATTGGGTCTGTGATTTAGGGGATGTCCAGAATGAACAGACTTTATATTTTACTGACCTCTATATGACTATCTAACAGTAACCTTGTTTGATAAAATGCAACAGCAGAAACTAGAACTTTAATGGTTATTTAGAAAATATGTGGTCCTGGTTGAAATGTGTATTTCTACAGCTTGGAAGTTACGAAAAGATAAGCTGTATAACTAACTAAAATTGAAGGTTTTTGTTGAGCTTTCATTTGTTTTTCATTTTTGTAATAACATATGTATGTATGTATGTATGTATGTATGTATAACTTCTTACATCTAGGGGTTCCGCTAGCGGAACACCTCACCAATATCCAATGGAAGAGTGTGGCGCGAAATACAAAACCTCAAAAACAATTTCAATTTTTCAAACATACGACTATTTTACACCATTTTAAAGATATGACTCTCGTTAATCTAACCACATTGTCCGATTTCAAAAAGGCTTTACAGCAAAAGAAAAACATTAGATTATGTTAGGAGAGTACATAGCCCAAAATAATCACACAGCCATTTTCCAAGCAAGCATATATGTCACAAAAACCCAAAACACAGCTAAATGAAGCACTAACCTTTGATGATCTTCATCAGATGACACTCCTAGGACATTATGTTATACAATACATGCATGTTTTGTTCAATCAAGTTCATATTTCTATCAAAAAACAGCTTTTTCCATTGGCGTGTGATGTTCAGAAATTGTATTCCCACCAAAAACTTCCGGTGAATTTACTAAATTACTCATCATAAACGTTGACAAAATACATAACAATTATTTTAAGAATTATAGATACAGAACTGCTTTATGCAATCGCTGGCAGATTTTAAAATAGTTTTTCAGCGAAAGCACATTTTGCAATATTCTGAGTACATAGCTCAGCCATCAGGGCTAGCTATTTTGACACCCGCCAAGTTCGGGGCACACTAAACTCAGAATTAGTATTAGAAAAATTGTATTACCTTTGCTGATCTTCGTCAGAATGCACTCCCAGGACTGCTACTTTCACAAGAAATGTTGTTTTTGTTCCAAATAATCCATAGTTATGTCCAAATACCTCCGTTTTGTTCATGCGTTCAGGTCACTATCCAAAGCATAACACGCGAGCGCATTTCGAGACCAAAAAATTCAAAAAGTTCCATTACCGTACTTAGAAGCATGTCAAACGCTGTTTAAAATCAATTTTTATGGTATTTTTCTGATAAAATAGCGATAATATTCCAACCGTACAATAGTGTATTCATTCAAAGAGGAAAAGAAAAAACAGCGTGGTCTCGTGAACGCGCATATCCAATCTCTTAGTCTGAGCTACTGTACTCTGCCCAGAGACAGGAGAGGCCTCAATCCGCTTTCTGAAGGCTTTAGAGAGCCAATGGAAGCCTTAGAAAGTGCTACGTAACAGCTCAGATACTGGAGTTTTGATAGAGAACCAAAAGAAGAACTACAAATTCTCAGACAGGCCACTTCCTGCTTGGAATTTTCTCAGGTTTTTTCCTGCCATATGAGTTCTGTTATACTCACAGACACCATTCAAACAGTTTTAGAAACTTCAGAGTGTTTTCTATCCAAATCTACTAATACTATGCAAATATTTGACTCTGGGCCCGAGAAGTAGGCCGTTTAATTTGGGTACATTTTTCATCCAGCCGTGAAAATACTGCCCCCTATAGTGAAGAGGATAAACAGTATGTACACTATATGATTTAAAAAATTTGCTACAGCAAATGCAGTGTCTTATAAGCCCATGTGCCTGGGCATCCTTGAAGATGCATGACACTATAATAACAACAACAACAAAAAGATCAACCATTTATTTGGAGAAGCATAGCTCATGTGTTTGCCTCTCATCTCAACTCCAAAGCCATCTAATGTTTTAAGAATAAACCTCTAGCCACATTTCTCAGAGAGGTGAACACTGTACCAGTGTTCCTGTATGATGGTCAGTTCTCTGCCAGATGGGACAGATGACAACAGCTGTGGTTGGCTGTGTGTGTGTTCCATCTTCTCTCCAACAGCAATAGAATAAGAACAACTGTGGTCGCTCGCCCGTCGCGTCTCTCTGTGTGTGTGTGTGAGGCACACCACCACTCGAGGGACTATTCTCTGAAAGAAGCTCACTATTACCTCTGATAGAATTAGAGTGTGTGTGTGTCTCTAAGGGCAACCCTGGGAGAAAGAGTACATTCATTGAGGGTGTGTGTGTGTGTGTGTGTGTGTGTGTGTGTGTGTGTGTGTGTGTGTGTGTGTGTGTGTGTGTGTGTGTGTGTGTGTGTGTGTGTGTGTGTGTGTGTGTGTGTGTGTGTGTGTGTGTGTGTGTGTGTGTGTGTGTGTGTGGGGAGGGACCTGAGTTAACCACTGGTCTAGCACAGAGAGAGGGGACCTGAGTTAACCACGGGGATAGTACGGAGAGAGGAGACCTGAGTTAACCACTGGGATAGCACAGAGAGGAACCTGAGTTAACTACTGGGATAGCACAGAGTGAGGAACCTGAGTTAACTACTGGGATAGCACAGAGAGATGAACCTGAGTTAACCACTGGGATAGCACAGAGAGGAACCTGAGTTAACCACTGGGATAGCACAGAGAGAGGAACCTGAGTTAACCACTGGGATAGCACAGAGAGGAACCTGAGTTAACTACTGGGATAGCACAGAGAGGAACCTGAGTTAACCACTGGGATAGCACAGAGAGGAACCTGAGTTAACCACTGGGATAGCACACAGAGAGGAACCTGAGTTAACCACTGGGATAGCACAGAGAGGAACCTGAGTTAACCACTGGGATAGCACAGAGAGGAACCTGAGTTAACCACTGGGATAGCACACAGAGAGAGGAGACCTGAGTTAACCACTGGGATAGCACAGAGAGAGGAGACCTGATTTAACCACTGGGATAGCACAGAGAGGAACCTGAGTTAACCACTGGGATAGCACAGAGTGAGGAACCTGAGTTAACCACTGGGATAGCACAGAGAGAGGAGACCTGAGTTAACCACTGGGATAGCACAGAGAGAGGAGACCTGATTTAACCACTGGGATAGCACAGAGAGGAACCTGAGTTAACCACTGGGATAGCACACAGAGAGGAACCTGAGTTAACCACTGGGATAGCACAGAGAGGAACCTGAGTTAACCACTGGGATAGCACAGAGTGAGGAACCTGAGTTAACCACTGGGATAGCACAGAGAGGAACCTGAGTTAACCACTGGGATAGCACAGAGAGAGGAGACCTGATTTAACCACTGCACTTTTTAGTCGAGGACTGAGAGGTGTGTGCACGTGTGTGTTTGTGTGTGTACGTGTCTGTGAGGATTGCAGTTACAGGAGGTAGAGGGTACTCAAGTGTGTAGAGGGCCAGTGTCATCTCTTTGCCTGAAGGCCCTTCTTTTACATCCCTGCATTCTGAAGGGTGTGTGTGTGGTTGTCTGTGTTTGTGTTTCTGTCTGTGCATACAATTCAGCTGAGATGTAGTGTGCTACAGGCTAGTCATGATACGCCCTTTTTCAATGAAAATATTCCGGAGGGTTGAGAAGTGTTGGAAGTAGGGAATAAACCCCCCAGTTTGATGAGCTGGTTGTATCATTTTATTAGTTATTGCTCATGCAACCCTGCCCTAGACACTTGCTCCCCCTTATCTACCTCTCTATCATACAAATACCCACATTTCCCCTTTAGAGAGAGAGAGAGAGAGAGAGAGAGAGAGAGAGAGAGAGAGAGAGAGAGAGAGAGAGAGAGAGAGAGAGAGAGAGAGAGAGAGAGAGAGTGTATCAGTCTGGCTGCTTTGTTAAAAGCCCTGCTGGCTTCCAAACACAAGATCCTAATGGCCCACTAAATGTCTCTGACCAAAATAGACACACAGCCAGATGGAGACAGAGGGGGAGAGAGAGAGTAAGGGGGAGAGAGAGAGGGTGAGGCATAGTGAAAAAGAGGGGCGAGATGAGAGAGACAGAGAGAGCATGCTCACACCCAGTGGACATGTACACACACACAGATACTGTTGAGACAGAAGAGGTTGAGATGAGGAAGGAATGACAGTGATAAAACACACAGATGGCAGTAAGAGGGAGAGAGAGAGGTAAGGAAGGAGAGAGAGAGGAAGAGAGAAGTAAGGAGGGATAGAAAGAGAGGAAGAGAGAGAGAGAGAGAGAGGTAAGGAAGGAGAGAGAGAGAGGAAGAGAGAGACGTAAGGAGGGAGAGAAAGAGGGAGAGAAAGAGAGAGAGGGAGAGAGAGAGAGAGGTAAGGAGGGAAATGACAGGATTATGACCAGAAACACATAATGAACGTCAGAAGAAAAGGATGAAGGTTAATCTATGATGACACCCTCTTATTCCTTAGGAATCTATTTTGTCATGTTCCCTTACGTTAACATGACCACCTGGGACTGGAAGGTAGAGACAAAATGATGGAGAGATAGAGGGTTGTTCTTTAGGATGAAAAATGATCGTCCTCCTCATACAACGACGTCTGTGTCCCAGTCAGTCTCTCCAGCGCAGTCGGATATTATTATCACACCTCTCCACTTCCCTACCAGTCATTTTCCCTCTCACCCCTTCTCTTTCAAAACACAGTTATTCTTGAGCCCAGAGACAGGGGCCAGGTAGAGCGGGGGAGAGATAGGGGCGAGGTAGAGCGGGGGAGAGATAGGGGCGAGGTAGTGCGGGGGAGAGATAGGGGCGAGGTAGAGCGGGGGAGAGATAGGGGCGAGGTAGAGCGGGGGAGAGATAGGGGCCAGGTAGAGCGAGGGAGAGACAGGGGCGAGGTAGAGCGGGGGAGAGACAGGGGCCTGGTAGAGCGAGGGAGAGACAGGGGCCTGGTAGAGCGAGGGAGAGACAGGGGCGAGGTAGAGCGGGGGAGCGATAGGGGCGAGGTAGAGCGGGGGAGAGATAGGGGCCAGGTAGAGCGAGGGAGAGACAGGGGCGAGGTAGAGCGGGGGAGAGACAGGGGCCTGGTAGAGCGAGGGAGAGACAGGGGCGAGGTAGAGCGGGGGAGAGATAGGGGCCAGGGACAGCAGGGGAGAGACAGGGGCCTGGTAGAGCGAGGGAGAGACAGGGGCGAGGTAGAGCGGGGGAGAGACAGGGGCCAGGTAGAGCGGGGGAGAGACAGGGGTGAGGTAGAGCGGGGGAGAGATAGGGGCGAGGTAGAGCGGGGGAGAGACAGGGGTGAGGTAGAGCGGGGGAGAAATAGGGGCGTGGTAGAGCGGGGGAGAGATAGGGGCCAGGTAGAGCTGGGGAGAGACAGGGGCGAGGTAGAGCGGGGGAGAGATAGGGGCGAGGTAGAGCGGGGGAGAGACAGGGGTGAGGTAGAGCGGGGGAGAGATAGGGGCGAGGTAGAGCGGGGGAGAGATAGGGGCCAGGTAGAGCTGGGGAGAGACAGGGGCGAGGTAGAGCGGGGGAGAGATAGGGGCCAGGGACAGCAGGGGAGAGACAGGGGCCTGGTAGAGCGAGGGAGAGACAGGGGCCTGGTAGAGCGAGGGAGAGACAGGGGCGAGGTAGAGCGGGGGAGAGATAGGGGCGAGGTAGAGCGGGGGAGAGACAGGGGCCAGGTAGAGCGGGGGAGAGACAAGGGCCAGGTAGAGAGGGGGAGAGACAGGGGCCAGGTGGAGCGGGGGAGAGACAGGGGCCAGGTAGAGCGGGGGAGAGACAGGGGCCAGGTAGAGCGGGGGAGAGACAGGGGCCAGGTAGAGCGGGGGAGAGACAGGGGCCAGGTAGAGCTGGGGAGAGATAGGGGCCAGGTAGAGCGGGGGAGAGATAGGGGCCAGGTAGAGCGGGGGAGAGACAGGGGCCAGGTAGAGCGGGGGAGAGATAGGGGCCAGGTAGAGCGGGGGAGAGATAGGGGCCAGGTAGAGCGGGGGAGAGATAGGGGAGAGGGCGAGCGGGGGAGAGATAGAGGAAGTGAGAAAAGAAAGTGGGAGAGACTGATGAGTGGAGGGAAAGTGAGGGAGAGATGAATGACAATGAAATCCATTTATCTTCTCTGTCATTAGCTCTATGCGAGCAGTCTGAATGTACTTGATTGGCTAAAGGAGATGCACCATTTGCATCTTTCCCATCAGATGACACATCAGTGATGAGTAGAGTAGTATTTCTCTCTCCCTCTCTCTAGTGTCTGTAATGTGTAACAATTGTACAATCCATGTGTGCAAGGCTCTTAGAGACTTACCCACAAAGACTCACATCTGTAACGCTGCAAAAGGTGATTCTAACATGTATTGACTCAGGGGTGTGAGGTAGAATCATGAGGAATGGAAGAACCACACAGTAATATCATATTGAGAACCACACAGTAATGTCATAATGAGAACCACACAGTAATGTCATAATGAGAACCACACAGTAATGTCATATTGAGAACCACACAGTAATATCATATTGAGAACCACACAGTAATATCATATTGAGAACCACACAGTAATGTCATATTAATTTAAGAACCACACAGTAATGTCATATTGAGAATCACACAGTAATGTCATATTGAGAACCACACAGTAATGTCATATTAATTTAATAACCACACAGTAATGTCATATTGAGAACCACACAGTAATGTCATATTAATTTAAGAACCACACAGTAATGTCATATTGAGAACCACACAGTAATGTCATATTGAGAACCACACAGTAATGTCATATTGAGAACCACACAGTAATGTCATATTAATTTAAGAACCACACAGTAATGTCATATTGAGAACCACACAGCAATGTCATATTAATTTAAGAACCACAGAGTCTTCTTAAAAGAGGGGTGTGGCCATGCTGGTAAGGTCACTAAAGGAGAGAGAAGGGGAGGTTAGAAATCTACGTGTCACGTCCTGACCAGTAAGGGGTCATTTTGTTATGATAGTTTGGTCAGGGCGTGGCAGTGGGTGTTTGTTTTGTGTGTTTTGGGTTGATCTATGTTATTATATTTCTATGTTTAAATATCTAGTTTGGGGTTGGAATTGGAGTTGGAATTGTTTGAGTTTGGTCTCTAATTGGAGGCACTGTCACAACTTCCGCTGAAGTCGGCTCCTCTCCTTGTTCGGGCGGCGTTCGGCAATCGACGTCACCGGCTTTCTTAGCCATCGCCGCTGCATTTTTCATATATCCATTGGTTTTGTCTTGTTCCATACACACCTGGTTTTCATTTCCTAATCACACTGAATGTATTTAGTCCTCTGTTCCCCTCCATGTCTTTGTGTGAAATTGTTTTATGTTATGTGGGTATTTGTCACACGCCATACTTTTGTTCATGTTCCGTGTTTTTTGGTCACGTTTATGTACTTATGTGCTTTCATTTTGGACCGGAATTAAAAGTATGCCTGTTACCACACTCTGCTCTCCTGCACCTGACTTCGCCTCCCGTACACACCACTAACAGACCCAAGTTAAACAATTTAAAGAAAATGCTACCAAATACCATTTGAGTGTATGTACACTTCTGACCCACTGGAAATGTGATGAAAGAAATAAAAGCCAAAATAAAACATTCTCTCTACTATTATTCTGACATTTCACATTCTTAAAATAATGATTTGATTAAATGTCAGGAATTGTGAAAAACTGAGTTTAAATGTATTTGGCTAAGGTGTATGTAAACTTTTGACTTCAACTGTATATCTTCAACTAATGTTGGTAACCAGTTTATAATAGCAATAAGGCACCTTGGGGGGTTTGTGGTATATGGCCAATACACGCAGCTAAGGGCTGTATACAGGCACTCCGCGTTCCGTCGTTCATAAGAACAGCACTTAGTCGTTGTATATTGGCCAAATACCACACTCCCTAGGGCCTTATTGCTTAATTATACAGTGCCTTCAGAAAGTATTCACACCCCTTGACTTTTTTCAAAAATGTTTGCGCCATAGCCTGAATTTAAATTGATTAAACTGACAATGTGTTACTGGCCTACACACAATACCCCATAACGTAAAAGTGGAATTTTGTTTTTTAATTAATTAAAAATGAAAAGCTGAAATGTCTTGAGTCAATAGTTATTCAACCCCTTTGTTATGGCAAGGATCAATAAGTTCAGGAGTAAAATGTGCTTGACAAGTCACATCGACTCACTCTGTGTGCAATAATAGTGTTTATCATGATTTTTGAATGACTACCTCATCTCTATACCCCACACATGCAATTATCTGTAAGGTCCCTCAGTCGAGCAGTGAATTTCAAACACAGATTCAAAGACCAGGGAGGTTTCCAATGACTCCAAATAAAGGCACCTATTGGTAGATGGGTAAAAAAAAAGCAGACATTGAATAATATCCCTTTGAGCATGGTGAAGTTATTAACTACACTTTGGATGGTGTATCAATACACCCAGTCACTACAAAGATACAGGCAACTTTCCTAACTCAGTTGCCGGAAAGGAAGGAAACCGCTCAGGGATTTCACCATGAGGCCAATGGTGACTTTAAAACAGTTACAAAGTTGAATGGTTGTGATAGGAGATAACTGAGTATGGAACAACAACATTGTAGTTACTCCACAATACTAAACTAAATGACAGTGAGAAGAAGGAAGCCTGTACAGAATAAACATATTCCAAAACATGCATCCTGTTTGCAATAAAGGCACTAAAGTAAAACTGCAAAAAATGTGGCAATAAATTAAATGTGGCAATAAATTAACTTTACAGTGCATTGAGAAAGTATTCAGACCCCTTGACACGTTACAGCATTATTCTAAAATTGATTCAATTGTTTTTTCCCTCATCAATCTACACACAATACCCCATAATGACAAAGCAAAAACAGGTTTAGAAATGTTTGAAAATGTATTAAAAATAACTGAAATATGACATTTACATAAGTATTCAAATCAAATCAAAATCAAAATGTATTGGTCACATACACATGGTTAACAGGTGTTATTGCGAGTGTAGCGAAATGCTTGTGCTTCTAGTTCCGACAGTGCAGCAATATCTAACATGTAATCTAACAATTCCACAACAACTACCTAATACACACAAATCTAAGTAAAGGAATGGAATATGAAAATATACATATAAATATATGGATGAGCAATGACCAAGCGGCATAGGCAAGATGCAATAGATGGTATAAAATACAGTATATGTCACATCTGCTCCTGCTACGCCCTCTTGTGTTCATCCGGTGTCTCCTTGACCTGCAGCCACTCCCCCAGTACACTTTCTCTCTCCCTCTGTGTGTGATTGTGTGGTTGGAGACAGGTGTGCTGGAGACAGAGCAGATCCCCACCAGCTGCAACCCATTCCATAATCAAGACCTCTACAAATACTCAGTCCTGCAACTTCCACTCTGCCAGATCGTAATCTCTGCTCAGTCAGTTTATGCTTCCAGCTATTTATGATTATTCAAGATCCTGTTACCCTGCTGTGCCTGTTTCCCTGCCTGACGCTGTTTATCCTCTCCACTGCAGTTTCGCCACTCTGACTCTGGTCCCTGTCTCCTGTTCCACACCCCGCTACCCTGTTGTGGTTTCGGCACACTACCAATCCCTTAAATTCACCTCCGGACCTGCTAACCCTGTTCCAATCCCGCTCACTCCAACCTCAGCCTCCGCATCTGGTTTCCTACAACCCACCCGAGCTTCCTCTGGCCTGCACTCCATCTCTCCCTGTGTTACAATAAATACCTTGGTTCATTCATCCCTGTTTCCGTGTCTGAGTCTGCTCTTGGGTTCCCCTGTGCTGCTCCGTCTATCAGTATATACATATGAGATGAGTAATGCAAGATATGTAAACGTTATTAAAGTGAAGAGTGCTCCATTTATTAAAGTGGCCAATGATTTCAAGTCTGTATGTAGGCAGCAGCCTCTCTGTGTTAGTGATGGCTGTTTGACAGTCTGATGGCCTTGAGATTGAAAAACAGCTTCAGTCTCTCGTCCCAGCTTTGATGCACTTGTACTGACCTCGCCATCTGGATGGTAGCGAGGTGAACAGGCAGTGGCTCGGGTGGTTGTTCAGACTCTTGATTCAGTACTTTGTTGAAGCACCTTTGGCAGCGATTACAGCCTCGAGTCATCTTGGGTATGACGCTACAAGCTTGGCACACCTATACTTGGGGAGATTCTCCCATTCTCTGCAGATTCTCTGAAGCTCTGTCAGGATGGATGGGGAGCGTCGCTGCACAGCTGTTTTCAGGTCTCTCCAGAGATGTTCGATTGGGTTCAAGTCCAGGCTCTGGCTGGTCCTCTCAAGGACATTCAGAGACTTGTCCTGAAGCCACTCCTGCATTGTCTTGGCTGTGTGCTTAGGGTTGTTGTCCTGTTGGAAGGTAAACTTTAGCCCCAGTTTGAGGTCCTGAGTGCTCTGGAGCAGGTTTTCATCAAGGATCTCTCTGTACTTTCCTCCGATCATCCTTCCCTCGATCCTGACTAGTCTCCCAGTCCCTGCCCCTGAAAAACATCCCCACAGCAGGTTTCCGCCAGACGTGATGCTTGGCATTCAGGCCAAAGAGTTCAATCTTGGTTTTATCAGACCAGAGAATCTTTTGGCAAACTCCAAGTGGGCTGTGTCATGACGTTGGCCTCTTTTGGTACAATTTTGTGATACTCAGAAGAGACAATATAGTCATATTACCATAAAACTGTTTATATAATAGACTCAGTTTAAGACTTGCCTCATATGGGTGTATGGAATGTATTAATAAGGATAAAGCTTTTGTAAGACATTGAGATGCTATGTACTGATGTAATGTGATAGAATTGTATTTCTGTAACCAAATCTAACTCAGTCATAGGCACGCCCCAGGGACACATACAGGACCAGGCGTCATTTGACCAGCCTGTTCGATGGGCACTATAAAACACTCCCTGATTTACATTTCTCCAGACCAGGCCTACACTCTATGGCCAGAGGTTTGACCATCCAAGTACTCTACTGAAATTGAACCATACCACGTGGTTAACTTTTAGACTATTGATACCGACAGAATAAGAACAAGTCTTTGATATTAATTATTAGTCTGCAGCTAAGTAAATTATATCATCGAACGCGAAGACCAACGAAACAACCATTCTATGACGACATTAATGAATGTCGCTCTGAAAGATCCATTCTAACCGAGAGAGAGAGAGAGAGAACGCGGACAAAACTCTCCAACAGAACCGAACTCTCCAACAAAGAACGACGACACACTGAGCGTAAATATATATTGATTGCAATTGTTCCCGAATGAGTGAGCCTTCAATTGTCAATTGTAATATTAATGAACTCTGTGTAAACTTCTCAGCTGACCATTTATGACCCATTGTTCAACAGGCCGACCAGCCTGTTTAGCCCACAAGGGCACATTCCGATACCAATCCTTTGTGACAATAATTACTGTTTGTATGTTTTTCTGTTAATTACTTAGTGTAGTAAGTAAATGATTTTAAGACAATTGATGTATGGATGATTTTAGTAAAGACTGGGTTCGTGCAGATACAACAATTTACGACGTTTTGGAATGAGACTGGACTAGAGGTAAATACACCATTTAAACTAGGAGATAATCGGCCTATACTATAATAGAATATAATATTATAGTATAGGAAAGTTATATTAGGAAAATTATAGCTTTGTAATCTGAATATTCTCCTTGGTGCCCCGACCTCCTAGTTAATTACAATTAAACGATTAATCAGTTTAATCGTGTGATAATAATTACAGGGAGCTAATTGATAAACATATCTTCAGTTTAATGGTACCCCCAAAGACACGACAGCTGTCATGTTCCTTTTACTGAGGAGTGGCTTCCGTCTGGCCACTCTACATTAAAGGCCTGATTGGTGGAGTGCTGCCGAGATGGTTGTCCTTCTGGAAAGTTCACCCATTTCCACAGAGGACCTCTGGAGCTCTGTCAGAGTGACCATCGGGTTCTTGGTCACCTCCCTGATCAAGGCCCTTCCCTGATTGCTCAGTTTGGCTGGGCAGCCAGCTCTAGGAAGAGTCTTGGTGGTTCCAAACTTCTTCCATTTAAGAATGTTGGAGGCCACTGTCTTCTTGGGGACCTTTAATGTTCAGTCTGCATTCCACCAGAAACTGAGAGATGAATTCACCTTTCAGCAGGACAACAACCTTAAACAAGGACAAATATACACTGGAGTTTCTTACCAAGATGACATTGAATGTTTCTGAGTGGTCTTGTTACAGTAGACTTAAAGCATCTGAAAAATCTATGGCAAGACTTGAAAATGGCTGTGTAGCAATGATCAACAACCAACTTGACCGAGCTTGAAAAAAAAATAAAGAAAAATGTACAAAGGTTTTACAATTCAGGTGTGCAAAGCACTTAGAGACTTACCCAGACAGACTCACAGCTGTAACCGCTGCCAAAGGTGATTCTAATATGTATTGACTCAGGTGTGTGAATACTTACAGTTGAAGTCGGAAGTTTACATTCACCTTAGCCAAATACATTTAACTCAGTTTTTCACAATTCCTGACATTTAATCCAAGTAAAAATCCCCTGTCTTAGGTCAGTTAGGATCACCACGTTATTTTAAGAATGTGAAATGTCAGAATAATAGTAGAGAGAATGATTTATTTCAGCTTTTATTTCTTTCATCACATTCCCAGTGTGTCAGAAGTTTACATATACTCAATTAGTATTTGGTAGCATTGTCTTTAAATTGTTCAACTTGGGTAAAACGTTTCAGGTTGCCTTCCACAAGCTTCCCTCAATAAGTTGGGTGAATTTTGGCCCATTCCTCCTGACAGAGCTGGTATAACTGAGTCAGGTTTGTAGGCCTCCTTGCACGCACATGCTTTTTCAAGTTCTGACCACACATTTTCTATAAGATTGAGGTCAGGGCTTTGTGATGGCCACTCCAATACCTTGACTTTGTTGTCCTTAAGCCATTTTGCCACAACTTTGGAAGTATGCTTGGGGTCATTGTCCATTTGGAAGACACATTTGAGACCAAGCTTTAACTTCCCGACTGATGTCTTGAGATGTTGCTTCAATATATCCACATAATTTTCTTTCCTCGTGATGCCATCTGTTTTGTGAAGTGCACCAGTCCCTCCTGCAGCAAAGCACCCCCACAACATGATGCTGCCACCCCCGTGCTTCACAGTTGGGATGGTGTTCTTTGGCTTGCAAGCATCCCCCTTTTTTCTCCAAACATAACGATGGTCATTATGGCCAAACAGTTCTATTTTGATTCATCAGACCAGGGGACATTTCTCCAAAAAGTACGATCTTTGTCCCCATGTGCAGTTGGAAAACGTAGTCTGGCTTTTTATGGTGGTTTTGGAGCAGTGGCTTCTTCCTTGCTGAGCGGCCTTTCAGGTTATGTCGATATAGGACTCATTTTACTGTGGATATACTTTTGTACCTATTTCCTCCAGCATCTTCACAAGGTCCTTTGCTGTTGTTCTGGGATTGATTTGCACTTTCACACCAAAGTACGTTCATCTCTAGGAGACAGAACACGTCTCCTTCCTGAGTGGTATGATGGCTGCGTGGTCCCATGGTGTTTATACTTGCGTACTATTGTTTGTACAGATGAACGTGGTAGCTTCAGGTGTTTGGAAATTGCTCCCAAGAATGAACCAGACTTGTGGTCTACAATTTTTTTTCTGAGGTCTTGGCTGATTTCTTTTGATTTTCGCATGATGTCAAGCAAAGAGGCACTGGGTTTGAAGGTAGGCCTTGAAATACATCCACAGGTACACCTCCAATTGACTCAAATGATGTCAATTAGCCTATCAGAAGCTTCTAAAGCCATGACATCAATTTCTGGAAACTTCTGACCCACTGGAATTGTGATACAGTGAATTATAAGTGAAATAGGTCTGTAAACAATTGTAGGAAAAATTACTTGTGTCATCCACAAAGTAGATGTCCTAAACTATGTCCAAATCTATAGTTTGTTAACAAAACATTTGTGGAATGGTTGAAAAACGAGTTTTAATGACGCCAACCTAAGTGTATGTTAACTTCCGACTTCAAGTGTATGTAAATTCGTTATTTCTGTATTTCATTTTCAATAAATTTGCCAACATTTCTAAAAACATGTTTTCACTTTGTCGTTATGGGGTATTGTGTGTAGATGGGTCAGATTTTTGCTATTTTTATCCATTTTGAATTCAGGCTGTAACAACAAAATTAATTATTTCTGAAGGCACTGCATGTACAGAGTAATCATTTTAATGGTGAACAACCATTGGTCTACCCATAAGGTATTCAAAATCATCACATATCAGGTTGAACACTTTCCCTGCAATGACACAGGGTTGTGTGTGTGATGATCGCGAGGGTGTGGATGGGTCTCTGTAGTCCAGACATTGATACAGGGTTCTATGTGTGAGGGTGTGGATGGGTCTCCGTAGTCCAGACATTGATACAGGGTTCTATGTGTGAGGGTGTGGATGGGTCTCCGTAGTCCAGACATTGATACAGGGTTCTATGTGTGAGGGTGTGGATGGGTCTCCGTAGTCCAGACATTGATACAGGGTTCTATGTGTGAGGGTGTGGATGGGTCTCCGTAGTCCAGACATTGATACAGGGTTCTATGTGTGAGGGTGTGGATGGGTCTCCGTAGTCCAGACATTGATACAGGGTTCTATGTGTGAGGGTGTGGATGGGTCTCCGTAGTCCAGACATTGATACAGGGTTCTATGTGTGAGGGTGTGGATGGGTCTCTGTAGTCCAGACATTGATACAGGGTTCTATGTGTGAGGGTGTGGATGGGTCTCTGTAGTCCAGACATTGATACAGGGTTCTATGTGTGAGGGTGTGGATGGGTCTCTGTAGTCCAGACATTGATACAGGGTTCTATGTGTGAGGGTGTGGATGGGTCTCTGTAGTCCAGACATTGATACAGGGTTCTATGTGTGAGGGTGTGGATGGGTCTCTGTAGTCCAGACATTGATACAGGGTTCTATGTGTGAGGGTGTGGATGGGTCTCTGTAGTCCAGACATTGATACAGGGTTCTATGTGTGAGGGTGTGGATGGGTCTCCGTAGTCCAGACATTGATACAGGGTTCTGTGTGTGTGAGGGACTTTGAGTGTGTGTGGATGCGTCTCTGAAGTCAAACAAACCTTGTTACATGAAGGCGAGCCACAGTAACAGAATTACAAGTTGTCACTATGGCAACAGGAAAGCACTAAGATTAGTCAACAGCGATGATCTCAGTACTTGATGTTCTTGTGCCGCTCTGTCAATCTGACATTTCGACTGAGCAGTCCAATTATCAAATCAAAGTTTATTTGTCACGTGCGCTGAATACAACAGGTGTAGACCTTGAACAGGTGTACAGTGAAATGCTTACTTACAGGCTCTAACCAATAGTGCAAAAAAGGTATTAGGTGAACAATAGGTAGGTAAAGAAATAAAACAACAGTAAAAAGAAAGGCTATATACAGTAGCGAGGCTACATACAGAAACCGGTTAGGCAGGCTGATTGAGGTAGTATGTACATGTAGATATGGTTAAAGTGACTATGCATATGATTTACATTTACATTTAAGTCATTTAGCAGACGTTCTTATCCAGAGCGACTTACAAATTGGTGCATTCACCTTATAATATCCAGTGGAACAACCACTTACAATAGTGCATCTAAATCTTTTAAGGGGGGTTAGAAGGATTACTTTATTCTATCCCAGGTATTCCTTAAAGAGGTGGGGTTTCAGGTGTCTCCGGAAGGTGGTGATTGACTCCGCTGTCCTGGCGTCGTGAGGGAGCTTGTTCCACCATTGGGGTGCCAGAGCAGCGAACAGTTTTGACTGGGCTGAGCGGGAACTGTGCTTCCTCAGAGGTAGGGAGGCGAGCAGGCCAGAGGTGGATGAACGCAGTGCCCTTGTTTGGGTGTAGGGCCTGATCAGAGCCTGAAGGTACGGAGGTGCCGTTCCCCTCACAGCTCCGTAGGCAAGCACCATGGTCTTGTAGCGGATGCAAGCTTCGACTGGAAGCCAGTGGAGAGAGCGGAGGAGCGGGGTGACGTGAGAGAACTTGGGAAGGTTGAACACCAGACGGGCTGCGGCGTTCTGGATGAGTTGTAGGGGTTTAATGGCACAGGCAGGGAGCCCAGCCAACAACAACTTGCAGTAATCCAGACGGGAGATGACAAGTGCCTGGATTAGGACCTGCGCCGCTTCCTGTGTGAGGCAGGGTCGTACTCTGCGAATGTTGTAGAGCATGAACCTACAGGATCAGGTCACCGCCTTGATGTTAGTGGAGAACGACAGGGTGTTGTCCAGGGTCACGCCGAGGCTCTTAGCACTCTGGGAGGAGGACACAAGGGAGTTGTCAACCGTGATGGCGAGATCATGGAACGGGCAGTCCTTCCCCGGGAGGAAGAGCAGCTCCGTCTTGCCGAGGTTCAGCTTGAGGTGGTGATCCGTCATCCACACTGATATGTCTGCCAGACATGCAGAGATGCGATTCGCCACCTGGTTGTCAGAAGGGGGAAAGGAGAAGATTAATTGTGTGTCATCTGCATAGCAATGATATGAGAGACCATGTGAGGATATGACAGAGCCAAGTGACTTGGTGTATAGCGAGAATAGGAGTGGGCCTAGAACAGAGCCCTGGGGGACACCAGTGGTGAGAGCACGTGGTGCGGAGACAGATTCTCGCCACGCCACCTGGTAGGAGCGACCTGTCAGGTAGGACGCAATCCAAGCGTGGGCCGCGCCGGAGATGCCCAGCTCGGAGAGGGTGGAGAGGATGACCAGAGAGTAGCAGTAGCGTAAAAGAGGGGTTGGCGGGTGGTGGGTGCGGGACACAATGCATATAGCCTGGTTAGCCAATGTGCGGGAGCACTGGTTGGTCGGCCCAATTGAGGTAGTATGTACATGAATGTATAGTTAAAGTGACTATGCATATATGATCAACAGAGAGTAGCAGCAGTGTAAAAAGAGGGGTCGGGGGGCACACAATGCAAATACTCCGGGTAGCCATTTGATTACCTGTTCAGGAGTCTTATGGCTTGGGGGTAAAAACTGTTGAGAAGCCTTTTTGTCCTAGACTTGGTACTCCGGTACCGCTTGCCATGCGGTAGTAGAGAGAACAGTCGATGACTGGGGTGGCTGGGGTCTTTGACAATTTTTAGGGCTTTCCTCTGACACCGCCTGGTGTAGAGGTCCTGGATGGCAGGCATGTTAGCCCCAGTGATATACTGGCCGTAAGCACTACCCTCTGTAGTGCCTTGCAGTCAGAGGCCGAGCAATTGCCGTAGCAGGCAGTGATGCAACCAGTCAGGATGCTCTCGATGTTGCAGCTGTAGAACCTTTTGAGGATCTCAGGACCCATGCCAAATCTTTTTAGTTGCCTGAGGGGGAATAGGCTTTGTCGTGCCCTCTTCACGACTGTCTTGGTGTGTTTGGACCATTCTAGTTTCTTGTTGATGTGGATACCAAGGAACTTGAAGCTCTCAACCTGTTCCACTACAGCCCCGTCGATGAGAATGGGGGCGTGCTCGGTCCTCCTTTTCCTGTAGTCCACAATCAATTAATGTGCGTTTGAGTGTATGACTGTGTGTGTGGAGTTCCTGCTCCTGCATGTAATGTGTATGAGTCATTGTGCAAGTCTAGCATGTGTATTATATATCACCATGGACGTGAGTGATGTATGTATCGCCATGGTTACCCAGTGTCTATAGAACATTGTCAGTTGCTCCCATTCCGATCCTGCTTTGTGGATAACACTCCACTCATACTCCGTAAACTGCCTCGTCATGATACAGAAATACTCTGGGACAGAACTGCTACCTGGAGACAGAGGGAGGGAGAGGCAGGTTTATAATAAAATACACACACAAACCTGAGGGTTTGAGCTGACAGTAAGGAATCAGTTGAGGGAGGAGAGGTTGAAATGAAATGGAGAGAAAAGCAACACACAGACCTACTTTGTTTGGGATGATCACAATCTCTCCTCCAACTATTTTTAAACACACAGATGGAACGGAAAGCAGAAGGAAATCCCTGTGATAGAGCACTGCCAAACCGCTCTCAGGGAATAGGAAAGACAACAGTGGCATCATGTGGTGAAGAAAGGAACTGCAGGACATTTGAAAGAAATCTTTTTGATGGTGAATGTGGGAGATAAGTGTGTGCTATATCTCTCTCTCTGTGTCGCCATCTTTATTCTTTTCCTCCAGGGAATGAGGCTACGTAGAGTGCTCAACCCTTTCAGGTGAAGCGGTCTAAGCTTATTTGAAGGGTATTTGGTGATTTTAAAGGGTGATTTGGGAGAAGGCGATGTGCTCGTGGAAGGAAATGCAGACTGTGCTTAAATCTTAAAGTGTGGCAAGTCAAGTGTGTGATAATGAATGGAAAGTAAAATGGAACAAAATAAGCAAACGTTGTAGTAGAAGACAAGGACCGGTCCAATAATGCATTTCTTATCGGACTGCGTTTTTTAGACAAGGAAATTCATTTGGGAAATCCATTTGTAATTGAGGGCTGTGAAGAAAGCAGTGGGAAAGGTGGATTCAATCAAGGTGACAAGAAGTGGCCTTGTTTTGGTCAATTGTGTGGATGACGAACAGAAGAAGATTGCACTGGAGGTGGCTAAATTGTCCACGTCAGAAGTAACCTGTATTGATCTTCAGAGCAGGGCACCAGCCGAATGAGTTATAGCTAGAGTCTTGTTGGATATAGATGACGAGTACCTTAGTCAGAAAATCCCAGGAGTGGTCAGTGCAAATCGCCTGACCTGTATGGTAAATGGAAGGAAGGAGAAAAGCCTGTCGATATTATTGTTGTTTGAGGAGACTACCTGAATATGTGAAGCTTGGATATTAGGTATGCAGTGAGAGCATTTGTGTCCAAACCATTACAGTGTGGGAATTGTAAAGGATATGGTCACGTGTAAAATGTTTGTAGACAGGAGAAGTATGGTATTGAAGAATATCTGAATGGAAAATGTTGCAACTGTTAGGGTGAAGGAGATCAAAGCGTGGAGGATCAGGGCTGTGCAGCGGATTTCCTATGTGGAGGTTGATGAAGAGAGTCGAGGATCAGGGCTGTGCAGTGGATTTCCTATGTGGAGGTCGATGAAGAGAGTCGAGGATCAGGGCTGTGCAGCGGATTTCCTATGTGGAGGTCGATGAAGAGAGTCGAGGATCAGGGCTGTGCAGCGGATTTCCTATGTGGAGGTCGATGAAGAGAGTCGAGGATCAGGGCTGTGCAGCGGATTTCCTATGTGGAGGTCGATGAAGAGAGTCGAGGATCAGGGCTGTGCAGCGGATTTCCTATGTGGAGGTCGATGAAGAGAGTCGAGGATCAGGGCTGTGCAGCGGATTTCCTATGTGGAGGTCGATGAAGAGAGTCGAGGATCAGGGCTGTGCAGCGGATTTCCTATGTGGAGGTCGATGAAGAGAGTCGAGGATCAGGGCTGTGCAGCGGATTTCCTATGTGGAGGTCGATGAAGAGAGTCGAGGATCAGGGCTGTGCAGCTGATTTCCTATGTGGAGGCGATGAAGAGAGTCGAAGGAGCAATAGGCCACAGTGTTGAAGATATGGCGGTGGATGCATTGCAACTAGTGTTTTAAGCCAATCAAGTGATCTGGGTACACTCATTGTGATGGTTAATTTTGTGGCATTTATAACCACAGTAATTCATTATACAGCACAAGTGTCTAAGAAGTTGGATATTATATCTGCAGCCGATACACGTTTTGGGGCTCCAAGACTTAAAGGCAGAAGCACTGCAAAGCCTATTGTTGCTAGGAAATGTCCCACCCTCACGAGTCTTCTGAGCCTATGTAGGAACCTGATTAGATTTTATTTATTTTTTACAGAAAAGTAGGTTAATTTAGTTTAGGTCGTTTATTTTTTGATAGTTTGTATATTATATTTATTTTTACCCACATTATTACCTTTTTGGCGGATCATTATTATCCACCCGCACAGTTGATGGCGGGATGCACATTCAATTGTTGCGAACGCCAATATACCATAGAAGAAAGAATAAGATAATCAAGGGAGAACATGGCAGTTATTACTTTCTATAGGAATAACACATTCAATGGAACATGGCTGATTTGGCAAACATTAACTGTCCGATTCACTCTTTCTCCTTGCGCTGCACACACCGGGCCGCCAGCAGCCACTCGGACCGGGTCCACGAGTCACACCGGAACGGCCGGCGCACGCCTCCCTTTAAGGCCAGTTTCAGTGAAGAACCGGTAGACCGAAGTTCCGCTTTTAGCTAACGTCACCTCTCGTAATGTATTTGGCTAGCACTGACAGCTTCTGTGAAGTATCTAGCCATTTTAGCTAACTGTTAGCTGTCAGGCAAGTGTGTCGGCACTTTAAGCGCCGCAAACCACAAAAACATACTTAACTAGCAGCTCATGAGAGTTTGATAAGGCAGCATGTCTCCTCCTGAACAGTTTGCTTCACTTGAAGAACATGCCAACTAGCTATAACAACACGACTCGTGGACCCACCGGAACAACTGGGGGTGGTGACAACGGACGGACCAATGGGAAGGATGTTTACAGTGCGTCTCGAAAATGTTCCGATTCACATTTTGGCGTTGATGAGCATCTGATTTATTCTCTACGATTGATAGGGTGAGTTATTTAACAAAAATCATACATAGCATTACGTAGTCGATTGCCATTTCGGCTTAATAAAAATGATCAGTGGAGGTTTGAGTTTTTACGGTGCGCATGTTAGCTAGCTACTGTAGCTAACGGATCAACAAACAACGCCGATTAGGCTACGTTACCAAGCTAGCTGATGCTTTTCACAAAAAGCATAATGCAAAGCACTACACTGAGTTTTACATAGTCCAACCTGGAACCTATCCTGGTCCCCGTCTCACCTCAGAAAAGAGAGAGAGACAGCTATGATAACTAGCTGTTCCCCCATCATTCAATCGTCGCCCCAAGTAAATGAAAAACAACATGATTGTGGCATGGTTTGAAATGATGGTTGCCTGCAAGCACATCTTTGTTCCTACGATACTCAACAGGTGAAATACACAGCAGTCTTCTTACACATGCAGTCTCTTGGGTCTGTCAAAGCATGTGTTTGTCCTGTGGCAGATAAAGATACAGAACAGACCCATTTTGAGTTGTATTGCAGATACGTTTACCACCATTTTGATCACCTAATCGCTCTCTGGTTGCTTTCTTCTCCTGTGTTTGTCTTTCAGGAGGAAGCTGAGCTCTGTTCTGGTTGCCTGAGGACACACCCGCTGTAGCACTTACCTGTGCTGTGTGAACCTTTGCGTGAACTAAGGGAGTGTGTCACCAGAGGCAGGACAGCGGGATTCTTCTCAACCTTCATTCATCGATCTACAACACTCACTTCCTGAAGTCCAAGCTAGCCTGACTGCTCTCTCCCTCTCTCTGTATCTATTCATCCATCCATCCCTCTTTCACACTTCTCCATGCCTTTGCCCAATTATGTCCCTCTGTAAGACTTCTGTCTCTCCATCCCTCCGTGATCTATCTCTCTGTCCATCTGCGTGTGCGTCCCTCCTGACCGCCAGGCTGGATTTCCTGCAGATGAAACACTTGAAGAGGAAGAGGAAGAGTAACTACAGCGTTCGTGAGACACAGACACTGATCCGGGAGATCCACAAGCGACGAGACGTGCTGTTCTCCCGCCAGCAGAACACCGCCATCAACGAGCTGAAGAGACGAGCCTGGGAGGAGGTAGCAGGAGGAGTCAACTCACTGGGAGAGGGCGAGCTACGCACATCTTCAGAGGTGTGTGCTTGGAGAGGACTTCCATAGTGACAGATGATGTTGTGAAAGAGACAGTGTTGTAGTCTTCAAGTCTGGTCTCTGGACCGCATATTGAGTGTCTCGTGTCAGATACATTTCTACTCGGTTTTGACTTGGTCTCGGACAGTGAGGACTCGTAATTTCTTCCAGAGATCAGTGGAGGAATTTTTTTTTGTAATTGTCAGCTCCCATCCAGTCAGCACATAAACCCGCTTCGCAAGCCCAAATATCCACTCTCCTTTAATGACAAATTAGTTTTTTATCGCCTATTGGAACCTGGGCTTCCTACTTTAATTGTATACTGTCCTTTACTTTGGTTGAAAAATATCTGTCGCGCTTGTCAGAATTTCCTTGATTTGTTGGGAGGGAAGAGTGGGGGGAATTGTTTGAAAGTTGCACACTCACTATTAGTAAGGGGAGACTGGGGGAAGTTGTACTTTTTTAAATCTAGTATAGACCTGTTTGGGTTAGCGATCATTTGTAGTGGCTCTCTGTTTGCCCTCAGCATGCTTTTTCCTCTTCTCACCATTCTCAATGTCTAAAGAATCCATACGTTCTTCTAAATTATTAACACAGAAATACTGGACATTTTGAACTGTTAAGACCGGTAGGGGGACGAGGTTGTCTGAGACAGAGTCAAAAATGTGAGTCCAATTCAAGACCATGATTGTGAGTGTCAAATCCCCACCATGAGTTTGACTTGATTTGCTCCGGTCTTGGTCTTAAATTGGTCTTGCTTTAGGTGGTCTCGAACACAACACTGAAAAGATAGCATGAAGTATCCTACATACAAGGGCTGCATTTCAATAGTTTCATTCAGCCCCATTCACTGGAAGGAGTTCAATTGGGCTCCTCCTTCTCAGTACAGATTTACCTATACTTCCGGATGAATCTTGAGAGTTGTAACATCACCACTGTTTGTAATGGCTGTATGTGTGGTTCCAGGTGAAGCGGCGTTACCTGGACTGGCGGTCGCTAATGAAGAGGAAGCAGCTCCGTGCTGAGCTGTCTCTCTCCACAGGGCTGAAGGCAGAGTATGATCCGTCCTCCCCTGAACACAACGCCTCACTTGGCTCAAGGGACCAGTCGCTCGACCTCTCTAGCTTTCCCAAGGAGTCCCAGTGCGACTGGCAGGACCTGGCGGATCTTGGAGAGCCCAGCGGACACGCAATGTCTACAGGGGTTAAGATGGAGGAGGAGGCCAATGGATACAGGGTGATGATCTCTGTGTGTGTGCATTAGTGATTTGTGGGTTGAATAAAGGGAAGAAAAAAATGTATAGAAAATCTGTGAATGTAGAATTCTTGTGAAATTCATATTCATAGGCTATATTGAGGTTTTTCTATCACTATTTTTATCTGGCGTTAGTGCGTAGCCTAAGCTTTAGGGTCTAACTGTAGCGTGCCAAATACACACCAAATGCTTTTCGGAACTTGGGCAGAAAGAGTTAACATCTGTCCGCTGAGGCAAAAAAGACAATGTCTGAGTTTAATTCAATAAGAGAAAAGGCTGCAAAATGGAGAGTTGAAAATAAATCGAAGGCAGGGCAGTATTCAATTTTTTTTAATAGATTTGGTTCAGTGGTAAAAGAGGATGATGGCAGTTGCCAGTGTTATGTGTGATGATTGTGGTCGCTATACAAATTCGACAGTCGCAAGACAGGGACTTCAAAATGTCATGTCAAGTGAACTGTACTATTCGGATGGGTTCAATGGAATAGTAGCCACGACTTAAGTCTGGACACTGACTGTAGGTCTATAACCTCTCATATAGCCTAATAATATTAACTGGTGCAGAATTAAGCATTTCTAGCAAGAAAATGATACACCAAATGTAAATTTTGACTTCGGAACAGGAGTGGATTAACTATAATTTATTTCAGGATCTTGAGAGAATGAATGCACGGTTAGGGACTGTCTGTATAGGTGTTATCTTTATCAGCATCATAAAAGCTGATAGCATTTCAACCACATATAATATGCATCCAAGCCGAACTGAAATCTTATCAGAAACATGTTGGGTCATTTTTAACAGCTTTTAATTTCCCTAAAAACCGGTCAAACTGATGTCATTTGGAAATGTTGCACAGAAAAGGTTTTCTGTTTATCTTTTGTTATAGCATTTTCTCCCCGTCCCTAAAAGTCTTTGCTGCTCGAGAGAAGCAGAGATGAAATGGTGAAGAGAAAACAAACTTTACAGACATCAAATAGATTGACACATCCATGCTATTGATTTATGACATCATTCTGGTCAGCAAGGCTTTATTTAGTCTTCTAGGTCAACAAGCTATGACATTAAACAAGTTGACTAACAAATAGCCTTCCAAAATGTCGGAAATGTATAAGTAGAAAAAAAGGCCTGTCAAAAAATTCTTCCGCCTTCTGACTGTCTAGGCGTTTTCTATATTGCGGGTCAGATTTTCACCATCACATTTTTTAGTTCTTATATGTTTTTATTTCACCTTTTATTTAACCAGGTAGGCCAGTTGAGAACAAGTTCTCATTTACAACTGCGACCTGGCCAAGATAAAGCAAAGCAGTGCGACAAAAACAACAACACAGAGTTACACATAAACGTACAGTCAATAACACAATAGAAATAATCTATGTACAGTGTGTGCAAATGTAGGAGAGTAGGGAGGTGTTTATATACATAGGGAGGTACATGTACTCGGGCTGTTGCGGATTGGGTTATTAGCAATTGTGACTAAACAGCTGACCCGCGCATCACTAGTGTGCATGCCAGCATGTATGTATTGTATTAATCAGTATATCAATGATCAGAGTCCTTCTGTCTCTGTGTTCTTCTCTCTGTCAGCTGGAGGGTGATAGCGGAGATGGTGAGGTAGAGGAGGAGGATGATGATGGTGATGAAGAAGAAGATTGTTTCCCCTCCCTCCTACCCGACATGGGAGAGCGCGATGTACGCATCCCGGAAGTCTTCTCACACATTGATGAGTTTGGAATGCTCAGCGCCTCAAAGGGGACAGCGACCTCGATAAATCGGGACCCCTCATTGGGCGGAATGGGCTTTGCTGGGTTGGGACTGGCCAATCACGAGAGTACGGGACTTGTGGTTGGTTTGGAGAAGCAGCGTGTGGAACTGGAGAAGCAGCGTCTGGCTGTGGAAACGGAGCGGCTAGCGGTGGAGAGAGAGAGACTCCTACTGGATAAGGAGAGACTGAGTCAGTCGAAGGTGGAGAGGGAGAGACTGCAGCTGGAGAAAGAGAGACTGCAGCTGGAGAAAGAGAGACTGCAGCTGGAGAAAGAGAGACTTAGGCTGTTGCTCATGAACCAATCAGAACGGGCTGCTGCTCCCCCCCAGCAAGGCCCTCCCTCCTCCTCCACCCCTACCACCTCCTCTTCCTCTACTGTGGATGGACCAAATGAGAGAAAGGAGAATAAACCCTTGCTTTCTATGATAGATATGGAGGGTGAGAGACTGAGCCTGGAGAAGGACAGATTGCAGTTAGAGAAAGAGAGGCTACAGTTCTTTAAATTTGAGTCTGGACGACTGCAGATAGAGAGGGGGAGACTAGAGGTGGAGAGAATGCAGCTTCACAAGGACCAGGGTCACTGAGAGAGGGAGAGACTAGAGATGGAGAGAGAATACAGCTTCACAAGGACCAGGGTCACTGAGAGAGGGAGAGACTAGAGATGGAGAGAGAATACAGCTTCACAAGGACCAGGGTCACTGAGAGAGGGAGAGACTAGAGGTGGAGAGAGAATACAGCTTCACAAGGACCAGGGTCACTGAGAGAGGGAGAGACTAGAGGTGGAGAGAGAATACAGCTTCACAAGGACCAGGGTCACTGAGAGAGGGAGAGACTAGAGATGGAGAGAGAAGAGAGAATACAGCTTCACAAGGACCAGGGTCACTGAGAGAGGGAGAGACTAGAGGTGGAGAGAGAATATAGCTTCACAAGGACCAGGGTCACTGAGAGAGGGAGAGACTAGAGGTGGAGAGAGAATACAGCTTCACAAGCACCAGGGTCACTGAGAGAGGGAGAGACTAGAGGTGGAGAGAGAATACAGCTTCACAAGGACCAGGGTCACTGAGAGAGGGAGAGACTAGAGGTGGAGAGAGAATATAGCTTCACAAGGACCAGGGTCACTGAGAGAGGGAGAGACTAGAGGTGGAGAGAGAATATAGCTTCACAAGGACCAGGGTCACTGAGAGGGAGAGACTAGAGGTGGAGAGAGAATACAGCTTCACAAGGACCAGGGTCACTGAGAGAGGGAGAGACTAGAGGTGGAGAGAGAATACAGCTTCACAAGCACCAGGGTCACTGAGAGAGGGAGAGACTAGAGGTGGAGAGAGAATACAGCTTCACAAGGACCAGGGTCACTGAGAGAGGGAGAGACTAGAGGTGGAGAGAGAATACAGCTTCACAAGGACCAGGGTCACTGAGAGAGGGAGAGACTAGAGCTGGAGAGAAAATACAGCTTCACAAGGACCAGGGTCACTGAGAGAGGGAGAGACTAGAGGTGGAGAGAGAATACAGCTTCACAAGGACCAGGGTCACTGAGAGAGGGAGAGACTAGAGGTGGAGAGAGAATACAGCTTCACAAGGACCAGGGTCACTGAGAGAGGGAGAGACTAGAGGTGGAGAGAGAATACAGCTTCACAAGGACCAGGGTCACTGAGAGACGGAGAGACTAGAGGTGGAGAGAGAATACAGCTTCACAAGGACCAGGGTCACTGAGAGGGAGAGACTAGAGGTGGAGAGAGAATACAGCTTCACAAGGACCAGGGTCACTGAGAGAGGGAGAGACTAGAGGTGGAGAGAGAATACAGCTTCACAAGGACCAGGGTCACTGAGAGAGGGAGAGACTAGAGGTGGAGAGAGAATACAGCTTCACAAGGACCAGGGTCACTGAGAGAGGGAGAGACTAGAGGTGGAGAGAGAATACAGCTTCACAAGGACCAGGGTCACTGAGAGAGGGAGAGACTAGAGGTGGAGAGAGAATACAGCTTCACAAGGACCAGGGTCACTGAGAGAGGGAGAGACTAGAGGTAGAGAGAGAATATAGCTTCACAAGGACCAGGGTCACTGAGAGAGGGAGAGACTAGAGGTGGAGAGAGAATACAGCTTCACAAGCACCAGGGTCACTGAGAGAGGGAGAGACTAGAGGTGGAGAGAGAATATAGCTTCACAAGGACCAGGGTCACTGAGAGACGGAGGATAGGATCGCATCAAATAAACTTTTGTCACATGCTTCGTAAACAACAGGTGTGGACTAACAGTGAAATGCTTACGGGCTGTTCCCAATAATGTAGAGAGAAATAATAGAAAAATGATGATGATAATAATAGATACATAATTAGAAATGTTTACTTTGTTATATACACAGGGTACCAGTACCAATTCGATGTGCAGGGGTACAAGGTAATTGAGGTACATACAGTGGCAATAAAAAGTATGTGAACCCTTTGGAATTACCTGGATTTCTGCATATATTAGACATAAAATTTGATCTGATCTTCATCTACAGTAAATCACAACAATAGACATACAAATGATTGTATTTTTCTTGTCTTTATTGAATACATAATTGAAACATTCAGTGTAGGTTGGAAAAAGTATGCCAACCTCTAGACTAATGACTTCTTCAAAGCTAATTGGAGTCAGGAGTTAACTAACCTGGAGCTGGAGCTGCCCTGCCCCATAAACACTCACAACATTAGTTTGCTATTCACAAGAAGCATTGCCTGATGTGAACCATGCCTCGAACAAAAGAGATCTCAGAATACCTAAGATTAAGAATTGTTGCCTTGCATGAAGCTGGGAAGGGTTACAAAAGTATCTCTAAAAGTCAGTCCACGGTAAGACAAATTGTCTATAAATTGAGAAATTTCAGCACTGTTACTACTCTCCCTAGGAGTGTCCGTCCTGCAAAGATGACTGCAAGAGTACAGCGCAGAATGCTCAATGAGGTTAAGGAGAATCCTAGACTGTTAGCTAAGACTTACAGAAATCTCTGGAAGATGCTAACATCTCTGACGAGTCTACAATACGTAAAACACTAAACAAGAATGGTGTTCATGGGAGGACACCATGGAAGATGTCACTGCTGTCCAAAAAAAACATTGCTGTACATCTGAAGTTCGCAAAAGAGCACCTGGGTGTTCCACAGCGCTACTGGCAAAATATTCTGTGGACAGAGGAAACTACAGTTGAGTTGTTTGGAAGGAACACACAACACTGGAGGAAAAAAGGCACAGCACACCAACATCAAAACCTCATCCCATCTGTAAAGTATGGTGGAGGGAGCATTTGGGGCTGCCTCAGGGCCTGGACAGCTTGCTATCATCGCCGGAAAAATTAATTCCCAAGTTTATCAAGACATTTTGTAGGAGAATGTAAGGCGAATCTGTCCACCAATTGCTGCTCAATAGAAGTAGGTGATGCAACAGGACAACAACCCAAAAGACAGAAGTAAATCAACAACAGAATGGCTTCAACAGAAGAAAATAGGCCTTCTGGAGTGGCCCAGTCAGCCCTGACCTCAACCCGATTTGAGATGCTGTGGCATGACCTCAAGAGAGCGGTTCACACCAGACATCCCAAGAATATTGTGGAACTGAAACAGTTTTGCAAAGAGGAATGGTCCAAAATTCCTCCTGACCGTTGTGCAGGTCTGATCCGTAACAACAGAAAACGTTTGGTTGAGGTTATTGCTGCCAAAGGAGAGTCAGCCAGTTATTAAATCCATGGGTTCACATGCTTTTCCCAACCTGCACTGTGAATGTTTACACGGTGTGTTCGATAAAGACATGAACAATTATACTTGTTTGTGTTATTAGTTTAAGCAGACTGTGTTTGTCTATTGTTGTGACTTAGATGAAGATCAGATCAAGTTTTATGACCAATTTATGCAGAAATCCAGGTAATTCTAAAGGGTTCACTTTTTCTTCCCACCGTATGTACATATAAGTATAAAGTGACAGATAATGAACAGTAGCAGCAGCGTATGTGATGAGCATTAAGGGATATCTACGAGAGAAGTGCCTGGAAGAAAAGCAAAAGAAGCGGGGACAGTGTGGTCTTTATCTCAGTGCAGACAGGCCAGGTATGAGCCTCTATGAGCAGTCACCTCTGTGGTCCACCTCTCCTGTCTGTCTCAGACAGCTCCAATAGCTTGTTACTGTTCAGCGTGATCCACAATGGGTTGAAACGAGGTGAACAGCTCAACCAATCAGACAGTAAAACCATCAAACTGACCTTAGATCAACAGGGCGTCTTCATCCTACTCCAGGTTGTTGACAAAAGGAAGTTATCCAGTTTTATTTCCCGTAGAGGCGGGATCAAGATTCAAACTGCCACTCAAACTCAGGAGCCGCTACCAATCACATTTAAAACATCTCCCTGCCAATCATTCTGTTATGTTTGTGGACTTTGTTGCGTTAAAATAGGGATTCTGTCAATTCAAAGGAGATGTTAATTGAACAAATATAATCTGTGTCTACCACAGGAGGTTGGTGGCACCTTAATTGGGGAGGACAGGCTTACGGTAATGGCTGGAGTGGCATGGTATCAAATACATCAATCACGTGGTTTCCATGTGTTTGATGCCATTCCATTCACTCCGTTCCAGATGTTATTGTGAACAGTCCTCCCCTCAGCAGCCTCCACTGGTGTCTACAATGTGTGTTTGTGTAAAGTGAGTGGTTGTGTACTGGGAGAAACTGTTGTTTTGTCCCTGGTGAAGTTTTGTGTAGCTCAGTACTACCGTCCATGTACTGCACAGGAAGTGGACATAATGTAGAGTAGCTGTAAACTCAAAGTACAGAATGCTCTACGGTATACTACTGTATGTGACTCAAACCAGTGTCATGCAAGGCTTTACAGAGATTGTCTTTTTTTTACCAAACCTTTTGTCTTTTTTAATGGTGCTATTTTGATTGTGTGTTTATGGTTTAGTACTATGGTGGAATGTTCTGTGTGTGGTGTTCTATATTAGCCCAGGCATCCAAGGAAAGAGTTGAAGATCTCTGCTGGTTCGGTCTATTTTAAAAGAGATGAAAAAAGGCTAATGTTGCCTATATGCTTTCTGCATTGCCTTTAAGACTCACAATAAAGGATATAAATGAATAGTGTTATTTCTTTTTAATTCTGCCTGTTTTTATGAATACATCTGGTGTGAACCCACATTCACACTTAAATCAGCTGATACACCTCCATCTCTCTCTCTCACACAAACACAGCAGGCAGTTCAAATCACAAAGGCTGGGGGTTTTTTCCCGCTTTGAGATTTTCTGTTGTCTGTTTCTGCAAGGAAAGCCTATCTGAAAGGATGTGCTTCAGCTGCTGACTGGTTTAGCCGTCTACGTCAAATTCTGTTTTATAAAATGGTCCTTTTTCACTGGTGAAACGTGTCTTCAATAAATAAACAATGAAATGTGTGAGAGACTGAATACTAAATAATTGCAGCAGTTTGGCTGCTGAAAATATTCCTCATATCTGTCCAGTAACATACATATTGGTAATCATATCTGACAAATGCAGCAATATGGCTCCAGAAGCAAACTGACTTCATGAAAATGTAACACGACAAATCGTATTGAATCATTTGGACTCTTGTCACGTCTTTGTTTAGGTTTACATGAGTGGCAGCATCTTAAACAAGCACACCCTTGAACAGAATAAACACATTTAACTATCTTTATCAAAGATGGCCTTTTAACAGCTTTTGGATCAAGGGACGGCGGAGGGATGGGGTGAGGAGAGGGATAGTGGAGAGATGGGTGACAGACAAGGGGGGGGGTAAGGAGAGGGTGGGTGAGAGAAAAGAGGGAGGGGTGAGAAGATAAAAAGGTGTGACAGTATTTTTAGGAGAGACAGTATTGATGCAGCAGAAGGCTGTGAGAAGCCCAGGGGACAGAATTAAAAAAGCACCACCTCTGGTGCAGAGGCAGAAGAAGATGGATGACAGGAAAGGAAACGAGGGGAGGAGATAAAGGCGAAACAGAGGGAGAGAGAGAGAGAAAGCTACAAAAGGAAGAGGAAAGGGAAAGGGGGGGAGATAGAGAAGGCAAAGCAGAGAGAGTTAGAAAGAGAGAGAGAAAGATACAAAGGGAGAGGAAAGGAAACGAGGGGAGGAGATAGAGAAGGCGAAGCAGAGAGGGAGAGAAAGATACAAAGGGAGAGGAAAGGAAACAAGGGGAGGAGATAGAGAAGATGAAGCAGAGAGGGATAGAAAGAGAGAAAGATACAAAGGTAGAGGAAAGGAAACGAGGGGAGGAGATAGAGAAGGAGAAGCAGAGAGAGATAGAGAGAGAGAAAGATACAATAGGAGAGGAAAGGAAACGAGGGGAGGAGATAGAGAAGCAGAGAGGGATTGAGAGAGAGCGAGAAAGATACAAAAGGAGAGGAAAGGAAACAAGGGGAGGAGATAGAGAAGCAGAGAGAGATAGAGAGAGAGAAAGATACAAAAGGAGAGGAAAGGAAACAAGGGGAGGAGATAGAGAAGCAGAGAGAGATAGAGAGAGAGAAAGATACAAAAGGAGAGGAAAGGAGTAGGAAGTATAGAGCGAGGGATACATTCGGAGTGGGAGACAGGGAGAGAGAAAAGTCTGCAATTGTTCTGCAGAAGCAGTGAGGGGAGGGCATGTGTGTGTGTGTGTGTGTGTGTGTGTGTGTGTGTGTGTGTGTGTGTGTGTGTGTGTGCGGAGCAGTGAGAGGAGGGTGTGTGTGTGTGTGTGTGTGTGTGTGTGTGTGTGTGTGTGTGTGTGTGTGCGGAGCAGTGAGAGGAGGGTGTGTGTGTGTGTGTGTGTGTGTGTGTGTGTGTGTGTGTGTGTGTGTGTGTGTGTGTGTGTGTGTGTGTGTGTGTGTGTGTGTGTGTGTGTGTGTGTGTGTGTGTGTGCGGAGCAGTGAGAGGAGGGTGTGTGTGTGTGTGTGTGTGTGTGTGTGTGTGTGTGTGTGTGTGTGTGTGTGTGTGTGTGTGTGTGTGCGGAGCAGTGAGAGGAGGGTGTGTGTGTGTGTGTGTGTGTGTGTGTGTGTGTGTGTGTGTGTGTGTGTGTGTGTGTGCGGAGCAGTGAGAGGAGGGTGTGTGTGTGTGTGTGTGGAGCAGTAAGAGGAGGGTGTGTGTGTGTGTGTGTGGGGGGGGGGGAGGGGTTAAGAGGTTTGGAGAGCTGTTCAAAAAGCCCATTTTGCTCTGCTGAAGAATAAATGGGAAATGCTTGTCAGTGATGACCCTGCATTAGTGTGTGAGATGTTCCGGGAGGGAGCTTTCCGACATGGCCACCGCTCAGCAGAGAGGGAACTTTCCAACATGGCCACACCACAGCAGGGACCCACTGGCCAAACACTGGTTGAATCAATGTTGTTTCCATGTCACATCAATTCAATTACGTTGAACCAACTTGGAATAGACTTTGAATTGACATCTGTGCCCAGTGGGGAGGGAGGGAGCTCTCCAACATGGCCCCTCTACAGCAGGGAGGGAGCTCTCCAACATGGCCCCACTACAGCAGGGAGGGAGCTCTCCGACAAACCACAGCAGGAAGGGAGCTCTCCAACATGGCCCCTCTACAGCAGGGAGGGAGCTCTCCAACATGGCCCCTCTACAGCAGGGAGGGAGCTCTCCAACATGGCCCCACCACAGCAGGAAGGGAGCTCTCCAACATGGCCCCACTACAGCAGGGAGGGAGCTCTCCAACATGGCTCCTCTACAGCAGGGAGGGAGCTCTCCAACATGGCCCCACTACAGCAAGGAGGGAGCTCTCCAACATGGCCCCACTACGGCAGAGAGGCAGCTCTCCAACATGGCCCCACTACAGCAGGGAGGGAGCTCTCCAACATGGCCCCACTACAGCAGGGAGGGAGCTCTCTAACATGGCCCCACTACAGCAGGGAGGGAGCTCTCCAACATGGCCCCACTACAGCAGAGAGGCAGCTCTCCAACATGGCCCCACTACAGCAGGGAGGTCGCTCTCCAACATGGCCCCTCTACAGCAGGGAGGGAGCTCTCCAACATGGCCCCACTACAGCAGGGAGGGAGCTCTCCAACATGGCCCCTCTACAGCAGGGAGGGAGCTCTCCAACATGGCTCCACTACAGCAGGGAGGGAGCTCTCCAACATGGCCCCACTACAGCAGGGAGGGAGCTCTCCATCATGGCCCCTCTACAGCAGGGAGGGAGCTCTCCAACATGGCCCCACTACAGCAGGGAGGGAGCTCTCCAACATGGCCACTCTACAGCAGAGAGGCAGCTCTCCGACATGGCCCCTCTACAGCAGGGAGGGAGCTCTCCAACATGGCCCCACTACAGCAGGGAGGGAGCTCTCCAACATGGCTCCTCTACAGCAGAGAGGCAGCTCTCCGACATGGCCACTCTACAGCAGAGAGGCAGCTCTCCGACATGGCCCCACTACAGCAGAGAGGGAGCTCTCCGACATGGCCCCACTACAGCAGAGAGGCAGCTCTCCAACATGGCCCCACTACAGCAGGGAGGGAGCTCTCCAACATGGCCCCTCTACAGCAGGGAGGGAGCTCTCCAACATGGCCCCACTACAGCAGGGAGGGAGCTCTACAACATGGCCACTCTACAGCAGGGAGGGAGGTCTCCAATATGGCCCCACTACAGCAGGGAGGGAGCTCTCCAACATGGCCCCTCTACAGCAGGGAGGGAGCTCTCCGACATGGCCCCACTACAGCAGAGAAGCAGCTCTCCAACATGACCCCTGTACAGCAGGGAGGGAGCTCTCCAACATGGCCCCACTACAGCAGGGAGGGAGCTCTCCAACATGGCCCCTCTACAGCAGGGAGGGAGCTCTCCAACATGGCCCCTTTACAGCAGGAATGGAGCTCTCCAACATGGCCCCACTACATCAGGAAGGGAGCTCTCCAACATGGCCCCTCTACAGCAGGGAGGGAGCTCTCCAACATGGCCCCACTACAGCAGGGAGGGAGCTCTCCAACATGGCCACTCTACAGCAGAGAGGCAGCTCTCCGACATGGCCCCTCTGCAGCAGGGAGGGAGCTCTCCAACATGGCCCCACTACAGCAGGGAGGGAGCTCTCCAACATGGCCGCTCTACAGCAGGGAGGGAGCTCTCCAACATGGCCCCACTACAGCAGGGAGGCAGCTCTCCAACATGTCCCCTTTACAGCAAGGAGGGAGCTCTCCAACATGGCCCCACAACAGCAGGGAGGGAGCTCTCCAACATGGCCCCACTACAGCAGGGAGGGAGCTCTCCAACATGGCCCCACAACAGCAAGGAGGGAGCTCTCCAACATGGCCCCACAACAGCAGGGAGGGAGCTCTCCAACATGGCCCCTCTACAGCAGGGAGGGAGCTCTCCAACATGCCCCCACTACAGCAGGGAGGGAGCTCTCCAACATGGCCCCACTACAGCAGGGAGGGAGCTCTCCAACATGGCCCCACTACAGCAGGGAGGGAGCTCTCCAACATGGCCCCACTACAGCAGGGAGGGAGCTCTCCAACATGGCCCCACTACAGCAGGGAGGGAGCTCTCCAACATGGCCCCTCTACAGTAGATGAGGTAGCTCTCCAACATGGCCCCTCTACAGCAGGGAGGGAGCTCTCCAACATGGCCCCTCTACAGCAGGGAGGGAGCTCTCCAACATGGCCCCACTACAGCAGGGAAGGAGCTCTCCAACATGGCTCCTCTACAGCAGGGAGGGAGCTCTCCAACATGGCCCCACTACAGCAGGGAGGGAGCTCTCCAACATGGCCCCACTACAGCAGGGAGGGAGCTCTCCAACATGGCTCCTCTACAGCAGGGAGGGAGCTCTCCAACATGGCCCCACTACAGCAGGGAGGGAGCTCTCCAACATGGCCCCACTACAGCAGGGAAGCTTTAACCCGTGCTTTGTTGAACCAGAGAACACGCTTGGTTGTACATTCATGTGGCTTGAGGTTACAATCCAAAACTCTCACGGATCTATAATGCAAATGTCAATATAAATGTCATGGAAATGTCAATGTTATCTTTAGTTATTGCCAATATTGTTATTGTCATCATTTTTTGGGAAAATGTGTATCTACACCTAACTCTTCAGAGATAAACTATCACAGTACACACCACCCAAAATGCTGTCAGTGAAATAAATACTCAGAGAGAAAGCAGGGGTTGATTTTTTACTAAAAAACGTAACCAAATACAAAGAAAGATTGTGTTAAACCCAGAAAAAACTGAAGTGGTTAGTAACCAGCCAGCAGTCAACCTGTCTGCTTCAACAATACACAGACAGGATTGCCTGTCTGGGTTTTAGTTCATCTGGTGGGAGATTGAAAAATATAAAAATTAAATAATCTAAATGTCTTGTAAACTCTAGAGGGTTAGGAGAGGGAGAGAGAATAAGACTAGGGATCAGAGTGAGAGTTTAAAGGCTGACTGGTCTTGTCAGTGCCTATAAGAGTCGAAAGGTCAAAGCTAGAGAAGGTCAAAGGTTTAATGTCAGGGGTTAGGTCAAGGGGACTCTGTTCAGTGACCCTCTCAGTGAGAGGAGAGAAGAGGAGGAGATACAGAGTGGTCAAAATTCCAGGGCCAAGGCAATACTACCCCTGCAACTGCTGTCAATGCCACCAAACTCCACCATTCAGTTAGAACTCTTTCTGGTACTTCATTTCTTTGTTATTTTTCTTTCTCCCTTTCCTCTTGGCCTCTCCAGACTGCTGTAATAGCCTTTAAAACAGAAGACGGTCAGACAAAAGAACATGGCTAGAGGATTAAACACAAAGAAGACCTGGGACTATTGTACGTACAGAGGCTATGTTCTCAAAATGATGGACAAAACAACAAAATAAAACAAAATGGGGAACAAACAACTGGAAAAAAAGGAACATCTTGTGTGGTGCTGAAGATCACTCTGCGAGAGTTGACCCTGTGTAATTGATGATGTGTGTTTGTGTGTTTGTGAGTGTCAGATTGACATTCAGTGTGGATTAGGACACACAAAGACTGTGGAAATGAATCATTATCATTATCAAAACACCCTTTAACAGAACATGTCATGGCCTCACTCAATGGTGATAATCTAATGTTCTATAGCTCTCTGTAGATGTATAGATATATATTCATTTGTACTGTATATAATATGTATTTATAAAAAGATGTATTCATAATTACAAGTGGCATTTTGTTATATTCATTATTGCAATGAATTATTACCTAAGATGGTTAAAAAAGAGAGGTGAGTTCAGTTTTGCTACGCAGTTATTTACAACAGTTTAAAAAGCAAGCTTCTGATACAGTACCTCCCCTTCCACTGAAAAACATCATGGCTATGTGTCACTTCTTCAGACCAGAGGCCTAGCTGGCTAAATGTGGCCCTGGTAAAAAATAATGCCTTATATTGGGAATAATGTCTCATTTGAGATGAACTTTGATACGTTTTCTTCACTTTTCACAGAATGTACAGCTTTACCTCTGTTCCCCGCCCAGAGAAGTGGTACATCTACTTGTTATTTAGCGTTACTGTCATTTTATGGATCATTTCAGTAGTTTATTTCTACAAACCCCTGTGAATCCTACGGTTGAGTTAGCCGTGTGAGTTTGGAGATATCCATCGAGTTGTCGTCTATTAAGGTAACTTCAGTGATCTCTGCGTTGTTTTTGCGAGACGCTAACCAAAGTGTTGTAAGAAAGCATGTTCGTCTGACCAGTTCACGGCGAAAGAGCAGGTTTGTACAGTCCAATGTTTTCAGGTTTACAGTTTTCTGGTCTTATAAGAGATTCTCCTGCCGCTAATTCCTCGCAGGCAAGTGAAGATGATGAAGATTATGATGATGGTGGTGTTTGTCCTAAAGCATAGTTTCCTGGTATGGGGTTAGGGGTGTGGCTTGTTAGAGGACCCATTCTATCACGTCGGAGCAGATAAAGTCACATGTCTGCCTACTCATGACGCTGCCCAAAGTCTTCGTCATCAACATCGCCATCTTTTTGTTTATTTTGGTTCCTGTGTCGTTAGTGTGCTGACAATGTCAGTTTGGCACCTTGTTGTCCTTGTTTCATGGATCTCCCAACGTTTACACTCATATGAGGATTTTAGTGTGATGGTGATCGTCATACTTCTCCCCCCTCTCTCCCTGTAGTTGCTGTTACTTGCTGGCGGTCTCTGGTCTGTGTGTATGTGTGGTGTCGGGGTGGTAATGATGTAGCCGCGTGCGTGTGTGCGTGTGTGCGTGTGTGTGTGTGTGTGTGTGTGTGTGGTTAAGGCACAGTGTGTGTTTTTGGTTTTCAGGGTAGGACCGAGGGTAGGGAAAGCCCTGGGTGTCTGAGGGAGTGGCCAGCATGGACGGCCTTAGGGCAGTCCGGGGTTAAGACACGCCCATTCTCACCCACACTGCCCGTGATTGACAGCCGAGCCTTGTTCCGCATGGCTTCTGTGAAGGGCAGCTGGATGGGGTGATGAGAGAGGGAGGGGCAATGGGAGGAGAGAAGGAAAAGAAACACTTGAGTTTATATAATAGGACCCTAATGAATCAAATACATCAATCACTGTGCAAACATAGGAACACACAAATACACACACACATCTCACGCACACACATTACACAAGCATTAGCATTGAAACATACAGGTAACTGCCAAAATAAAGGAAAAAGTTGGGTAAAAGAGGGATACAAAGTATACCGAACAAAATTATGAATGCAACATGCTTCAATTTCAAAGATTTTACTGAGTTACAGTTCATAGAAGGAAATGGAGGTCCTGGGCAGGCGTGGTTACACATGGTCTGCGGTTGTTAGGCCAGTTGGACGTACTGCCAAATTCTCTAAAACGGCTTATTGTTAAGAAATTAACATTCAATTCTCTGGCAACAGCTCTGTTGGACATTCCTGCAGTCAGCATGCCATATGCACGCTCCCACAAAACTTGAGACATCTGTGGCATTGTGTTGTATGACAAAACTGCACATTTTAGAGTGGCCTTTTATTGTCCCCAGCACAAGGTGCACCTATGTAATGATCATGCTGTTTAATCAGCTTCTTGATATTCCACACCTGCCAGGTGGGTGGATTATCTTGGAAAAGTAGAAATGCCCTCGGGATAGAAACAAATTTGTTCACAACATTTGAGAGAAATTAGCTTTTTCTGCTTTCTGGGTCCTTTTATTTCAGCTCATTAAACATGGGACCAACACTTTACATGTTGCGTTTATATTTTTGTTCAGTATATATTTAAAGCAGGTGCTTCCACAATGGTGTGGTTCCTGAGTTAATTAATGAAGCAGTTAACATCCCATCATGCTTTGGGTAATGTATACAAATGACTATTATTTTGGCTACCATGGCTAGAATAAGAGATCTCAGTGACTTTGAAAGAGGGGTCTCAAAGAAGCATAGGGGTTTAAAGTGTGTGTGTGTGTGTGTGTGTGTGTGTGTGTGTGTGTGTGTGTGTGTGTGTGTGTGTGTGAGAGAGAGAGAGAGAGAGAGAGAGACCAGATTTCAACCAAATTGAACACTTATGGGAGATTCTGGAGTGGCACCCGAGACAGAGATTTCCAATACCATCAACAAAACAGCAAATGATGGAATTTCTCATGGAAGAATGGTGTCAAATTCCAGACACATGCAGATTCTATGCCAAGGCGCATTGAAGCTGTTTTGGCCGCTCGCTGTTACCCAACACCCTATTTAAGACACTTTATGTTGGTGTTTCCTTTATTTTAGGCAGTTACCTTTATCTAAACTAACATTGTATAAAAAAGGCAGGCAACAACAAACACACAGATGCTCAGGATACTTTCAGATACGTTTGGGTTAGACATCTGCATTTCAAGGTGACCGTGCATTTCTGGGGTCTTGGTTTGAAAAAACATGGAAGGTCAGGTTTTGTATAGTGAAGTGAGGATTTGTACAGTAAGGTGAGGTTTTGTAAAGTGAGATTTTGTACAGTAAGATGAGGTTTTGAAAAGTGAGATCAGGTTTTATACAGTAAGGTGAGGTTTTGTACAGTAAAGTAAGGTTTTTTACAGTAAGGTGAGGTTTTGTACAGTAAAGTGAGGGTTGTTTCACAGATTTAGAATTATAGAGAGAGACTGACTCCTGTTTTGTCATGGGCAACACTTCATAGGAACACACTACTTACTGATATACAATGTGCCTAGTGTTTCCTTTGGAAATGTTATGTTTACCTATTTTGCACCAACAGGTGTAAAAAATGTCATATTTTCTAATCCCTTCTTTTTATCCTTCAGAAATTTTGGGACTTCGTCAAGCAACTAGAAACCAACAAAAAAAGCTACATTTACCATGATTTCTGTGTTAATATGGAGAAATGAAAAATAATCTCTCTTTTGTATACATACTAGTTGTGTGGCTAAGCTGAAAATGTAGACTCAATAGTAAACTTTGTGATAAAAGCACCAAATTTGGCACAGAGGTAGATGTACACTACCATTCAAAAGTTTGGGGTCACTCAGAAATGTCCTTGTTTTTGAAAGAAAAGCACATTTTTTGTCCATTAAAATAACATCAAATTGATCAGAAATACAGTGTAACACTGTTAATGTTGTAAATGACTATTGTAGCTGGAAACGGCAGGTTTTTATAGAATATCTACATAGGGGTACAGAGGCCCATTATCAGCAACCATCACTCCTGTGTTCCAATGGCACGTTGTGTTAGCTAATCCAAGTTGATCATTTTAAAAGTTGAATTGATCATTAGAAAACCCTCTTGCAATTATGTTAGCACAGCTGAAAACTATTGTTCTGATGAAAGAAGCAATAAAACTGGCCTTCTTTAGACTAGTTGAGTATCTGTAGAATCAGCATTTAAGGGTTTGATTGCAGGCTCAAAATGGCCAGAAACAAAGGCATTTCTTCTGAAACTCATCAGTCTATTCTTGTTCTGAGAAATGAAGGCTATTCCATGTGAGAAATTGCTAAGAAACTGAAGATCTCATACAATGCTGTGTACTACTCCCTTCACAGAACAGCGCAAACTGGCTCTAACCAGAATAGAAAGAGGAGTGGGAGGCCCTGGTGCACAACTGAGCAAGAGGACAAGTACATTAGAGTGTCTAGTTTGAGAAACAGATGCCTCACAAGTCCTCAACTGGCAGCTTCATTAAATAGTACCCACAAAACACCAGTCTCAACGTCAACAGTGAAGAGGCGACTCCGGGAGGCTGTCCTTCTAGGCAGAGTTGCAAAGAAAAAGCCATATTTCAGACTGGCCAATTAAAAAGAAAAGATTAAGATGGGCAAAAGAACACAGACAATGGACAGAGGAACTCTGCCTAGAAGGCCAGCATCCCTCTTTACTTGACGTTGACTGGTGTTTTGCGGGTACTATTTAATGAAACTGCCAGTTGAGGACTTGTGAGGCGTGGGCCACTCTATGCCTATATAGATATTCCATAAAAAATTATCAGTTTCCAGCTACAATAGTCATTTACAACATTAACAATGTATTTCTGATAATTTGATGTTATTTTAATGGACAAAAAATTTGCTTTTCTTTCAAAACAAGGGCATTTAAAAGTGACCCCAAACTTTTGAATGGTAGTGTACAGTATGTACCCTGAAGATATATAGATATGGAGACTCCCCAGATGTGGGGCAGCTACTACAACAAAAAAATTACAAAAAAATGTAAATGCATATTTAGCTTCCAGTCAATGTCTCTATTCCAGGTTGAGTCTCATCTTTCAGATACAATTGGAACTAAAAGTCGGATGGCACCGGCGCCCTTATCGCCTATATCGCCCATGCCGGTGGCCATTTTAGGTCGTACCGGTATGTCAGATTAGCTCAATCGGGAAATTTCTTAGCCACTGAGTATCACAGAAACATGACACTTTGAATGAATAACATAATTTCTTTCAACACAAATGGTTATGGATGAAATTGATCTAAATATCATTCAAAAAAACATACAAAACTGTTTTATTTTGAAACATCAAATATGACTATAAATGTGTGCTTTAAAAAATATATGCTTATTTTGGGTAATTTAAACCATTTACTTGTGTTACAAAAGGTTAATATACATTTTTTTTTTATAGCTAGACAGACAGTCTCTTTGCAATCATTACCAATTCGAGGTAAAATATTATCCCTGTTGGCACTTTTAAGCCAACAATATGTTGTCACTTTTAGGGTTAACATCAGTAAGCAGACATCCTCTATAAAGTGTTTTGTTGATTTGAGCGTATTCTTCTCTAACTCTACCTCATTTGGGATGTTTTGGGCATCTCGAGTTCTAGAACTCTGTTAGGGGGCTTAACTTGTCCGTAAAACGCCAGTCCTCCAGTGAAGCAGTCCTGCTGGTTTTCTGTTCTCCCTGATCTGGTACCAAACTGGTCAATCAATCAATGACCTGCTAACCAAGGTCTAAATCAGTCACTTGTTAGAACAGTGTTAAAACCAGCAGACACTGCAGGCCTTGAGGACAGGAGATGTGCACCAATGTTCTAATGTCTTATGTGCTGTATGTGTAGTGTACAGAGTATGGACAGAATGCAGGTGTATAACATCATCGTCATCATCTGCAGCCAAAGACGATGGAACCAATCTGCCACCTGCCCCCAGAATGCTCTGGGGGGGAAGCGCTATACAACAACGATCAGAAAAATAAACTAAAACATAAGAAGCTGTCACAACAGAAAAAAAGGAAACAACGTTGCACAATGCTTCACCACGGTCACAACACTGGTTGGCTGTTGCTAGAGGCTACACGCACAAGACACTTCACACCAGCCCACCTATAGGAGGCCCTAAGTCCTACCCCTATATCTTGACCCCCTCGGAGCCGTATACGTTGTACCCCTCTCTATAAGTGGCTAAATTCTGGGTGCTGGGAGAGGGGCTGGGGCAGTGAGGGGGGCTAAGGTCCACCTTCATGCGCTTGGCCTCGGCGCGCGACTTGTAGCAGAACTCGACCAGGGCCACCAGCATGGCTAGGCCCAGACCCCCCACCAGGATGTAGAACACCCCAGCCACGTTGCTCAGGCTCAGGGCCTGGGACGACTTGTCCTGGGAGGGGGGACGGAGAGCACAGGTTTAGAGAGAGAGAGAGACAGTGGCGCTAGTGACACACAACAGGCAGCTTTAGAGTATCATCAACATCATGACTAAGACTTAGTTATTTATTTTTTTAGCACAATAACATCTACTACTTGTTAACAACAACAGCCACTACCACTACTATGACTAGTCTCCTAGGGTAATCATTTCTACTACTGCCATCATAAAAGCTTATTATCTACAAGTGCATATAATACATCTATTACTACTACTATGACAGTACTACTACACATAGCTACTACTACTGCATGACTACAATTAAAGTAAATAAACATTTTAATGTATTCTTACAAGTATTAAATATTAAGTCGAGGATGACTAGTACACCGTACCAATTAAAGTATGTTCAGTCATTGTATTGTATTGGTCAGGCTTTTGGATGAGTGATGATAAAGTATTCTATTCAGACAGTCTTGGTGAAGGTCCCTAGGATTTTAAAAACTTCACTGGCATTCTTAAGAGTTCTCTGATGTTCTAAGAATGTCTGAAGTGTTCTTCTAAAGACATCTGTAGTGTTTAAGGACGTCTTAAATATTCCAAGATTATCTGTAGTTTTATCAAACTCATGATGTTTCAAAGAACCTCTCCACACTTTGACTTGTCTTCTATCCAGAGTAACCCAGAGAATAGTAAACTGAATGGTATTCTGAGATTAAGCCCATTATTATGAAGGCCATAACACATTTTCCAGAATTTATGCAGTATAATTATTTTTGCTTTAAAATCATATTATAAAGGCAGATGTGGCATAGGCAGAAGACTAGCAGTGATTGAACTAGAAAGGTATTCGACAGTAAATCAATCAACTATTACCATTTGATTATTTAGATTTAACTGATGCTAATTCTAATGCTAATCCTAGTCTCCAGGCTAATCTAGAGGCGTGCCTGTCTGTCACACAGTGAGGGTGTTTGGTCCCCCACTCTGCCCGTGAGACTGACCTTACTTCCCGAGTCCTTGGGTCCACACTCGCCCTTATCGTACCACCATTTGTTTTTCAGTTTGTCTAAGACGCCTGCTTCACTCAGTTTCAAAACCGCAAGGTTTACCGGGGTTCTTGGCGTGTAAAAATAACATAAATAACATCATAGGTCATGTTATTTTATGTTATTAGGTCACATACAGTCAGAACTGTCACATAAATGGTACTGCCTGGTAAAAGTGACCCAGTCTGGGTCCCACTGAGTACATGTGTGTATGCTCGTTGGGGGGCTGAGGGGGGCGAGGGCTAAGCGAGCTACAGACATATGAGTGGGACCCCCCTGTATCACTTCAGGTAACACGTCCATACTGCCCCAGCCGATGCTACACACACAGAGGCAGTTACTGAGAACACAGAACTATTGTCAGGGCCTGCTCACACTGGGAGAGGGGACTGCAAGGGACAATTTACGGCACGTCATTAACAAGCCCTGAGTAAGAGATCTGAAAAGGAATCTAAAAGGCACCAAACAATAAAGTACATTATCTCTCAATTTTATTACATCCATCCTCCTCTCTATCTCTCCCTCTATTTTCTGACAGTCTTCTAGTCCACACTCCTCTCTCCAGAGCAGACACTACAGGGTTCTAGACCACACTCCTCTCTCCAGAGCAGACACTACAGGGTTCTAGTCCACACTCCTCTCTCCAGAGCAGACACTACAGGGTTCTAGACCACACTCCTCTCTCCAGAGCAGACACTACAGGGTTCTAGTCCACACTCCTCTCTCCAGAGCAGACACTACAGGGTTCTAGACCACACTCCTCTCTCCAGAGCAGACACTACAGGGTTCTAGTCCACACTTCTCTCTCCAGAGCAGACACTACAGGGTTCTAGACCACACTCCTCTCTCCAGAGCAGACACTACAGGGTTCTAGACCACACTCCTCTCTCCAGAGCAGACACTACAGGGTTCTAGACCACACTCCTCTCTCCAGAGCAGACACTACAGGGTTCTAGACCACACTCCTCTCTCCAGAGCAGACACTACAGGGTTCTAGACCACACTCCTCTCTCCAGAGCAGACACTACAGGGCCAATATTCCTGCTTTGACAGTAATTGCTCTCTTATCTCTCTCTCTCCATTCATCCCCTCCTCTCCTTCTTTCCTCCCTGGTTTCAGACCGAGGGAAGTCGAAGTAGGAGGGGGCGATGTAGTGATGTTCATCACTGATCTGTGTGGCCAGGGCAGATGCACGCATTACTTCCCGAACACGGTTGTACCGCAGTCGGAGACAGAGAGGCTAACCTTGGAGTCCCCTCCCCCGCTGCCACACTCTCCCTTGTCGTACCACCACTTATTTTTCAATTTGTCCAACAGGCCCTGCTCGTTGAGTTTTAACACGGCCAGGTTGACCGCATTTCTTCAGAGAGATAAAACATAGTTGGTCAGAGGAGGGATGGAGTATCAGCCAATGATGAGCCAATGGGATGAGGAAAACGCCGGTGATTGGTTGGAAGGCATGAGATTAGAGGACACACACAACCCTCCAGACAACCCTCTCTTTCTCTTTCATCTCTCTTCCAGCTTTTACATCACACCTTATTATAATGCAATATTTGAATATCGAAAGCCCATTGGTTACATTGGTTATGGCAGTTTGCTGTAGCTATATCAACATATAGAGACTATAGAGAGAGCCAAATAGCCCAAACCCCTTTCATTCAGTCCACCTTTACCAGGCATAGATAAAGGCTATTGTCTGTATGATGTGCAGCAGGGCGAGTAAAGGGGAGTGGTGGAGCCCTGGTTAAATGATGTATTGAAGCCTATCTCAGTCCCCTGATGACACGGAGCTAACACCCTGCTGCTGGTGTTCTGGTCCCTGATGACACGGAGCTAACACCCTGCTGCTGGTGTTCTGGTCCCTGATGACACGGAGCTAACACCCTGCTGCTGGTGTTCTGGTCCCTGATGACACGGAGCTAACACCCTGCTGCTGGTGTTCTGGTCCCTGATGACACGGAGCTAACACCCTGCTGCTGGTGTTCTGGTCCCTGATGACACGGAGCTAACACCCTGCTGCTGGTGTTCTGGTCCCTGATGACACGGAGCTAACACCCTGCTGCTGGTGTTCTGGTCCCTGATAACACGGAGCTAACACCCTGCTGCTGGTGTTCTGGTCCCTGATGACACGGAGCTAACACCCTGCTGCTGGTGTTCTGGTCCCTGATGACACGGAGCTAACACCCTGCTGCTGGTGTTCTGGTCTCTGATGACACGGAGCTAACACCCTGCTGCTGGTGTTCTGGTCTCTGATGACACGGAGCTAACACCCTGCTGCTGGTGTTCTGGTCCCTGATGACACGGAGCTAACACCCTGCTGCTGGTGTTCTGGTCCCTGATGACACGGAGCTAACACCCTGCTGCTGGTGTTCTGGTCCCTGATAACACGGAGCTAACACCCTGCTGCTGGTGTTCTGGTCCCTGATGACACGGAGCTAACACCCTGCTGCTGGTGTTCTGGTCTCTGATGACACGGAGCTAACACCCTGCTGCTGGTGTTCTGGTCTCTGATGACACGGAGCTAACACCCTGCTGCTGGTGTTCTGGTCCCTGATGACACGGAGCTAACACCCTGCTGCTGGTGTTCTGGTCCCTGATGACACGGAGCTAACACCCTGCTGCTGGTGTTCTGGTCCCTGATGACACGGAGCTAACACCCTGCTGCTGGTGTTCTGGTCCCTGATGACACGGAGCTAACACCTTGCTGCTGGTGTTCTGGTCCCTGATGACACGGAGCTAACACCCTGCTGCTGGTGTTCTGGTCCCTGATGACACGGAGCTAACACCCTGCTGCTGGTGTTCTGGTCCCTGATGACACGGAGCTAACACCCTGCTGCTGGTGTTCTGGTCCCTGATGACACGGAGCTAACACCCTGCTGCTGGTGTTCTGGTCTCTGATGACACGGAGCTAACACCCTGCTGCTGGTGTTCTGGTCTCTGATGACACGGAGCTAACACCCTGCTGCTGGTGTTCTGGTCCCTGATGACACGGAGCTAACACCCTGCTGCTGGTGTTCTGGTCTCTGATGACACGGAGCTAACACCCTGCTGCTGGTGTTCTGGTCCCTGATAACACGGAGCTAACACCCTGCTGCTGGTGTTCTGGTCCCTGATGACACGGAGCTAACACCCTGCTGCTGGTGTTCTGGTCCCTGATGACACGGAGCTAACACCCTGCTGCTGGAGTTCTGGTCCCTGATGACACGGAGCTAACACCCTGCTGCTGGTGTTCTGGTCCCTGATGACACGGAGCTAACACCCTGCTGCTGGTGTTCTGGTCCCTGATGACACGGAGCTAACACCCTGCTGCTGGTGTTCTGGTCCCTGATGACTCGGAGCTAACACCCTGCTGCTGGTGTTCTGGTCTCTGCCACTCCTGTCCTAATCCCCTGCAGCTCTCTACCTCACACCCCTGAGGGGAAATGACCTCCAAAAACGGACCACGGATACAGAGGGCTAAAATAACACATACTCACACTGGCACTGTATGTGTGTGTGTGTGTGTACGTGCGTGTGTATGTGTGTGCGTACGTGCGTGTGTATTTGTGTGTGTGTGTGTGCGTGCGTTTGTATGTGTGTGTGTGCGCGCATGTGTATGTGTGTGTGTGCGCACGTGTGTGTGTGTGTGTGTGTGTGTGTGTGTGTGTGTGTGTGTGTGTGTGTGTGTGTGTGTGTGTGTGTGTGTGTGTGTGTGTGTGTGTGTGTGTGTGGGTGCGTGCGTGCGTGCGTGTTCGTGTGTGTGTGTGCGTGCGTGCGTGTGTGTGTGTGCGTGCGTGTGTGTTCATGTGTGTGTGTGCGTGCGTGTGTATGGATTGAGCTCTAATATTGGCAGCACTGTGATGGGAATGAGTGTAATTTCCTCAAAGCACAACAGACAAATGGGAAAATAAAGAAATCTGCTTTATGTGTGTATAAATGTGTTTGTGGGTTTATATATTTACTCGATAGAGGCATTAAAGCTCCTCTTATATTTCACACTTGTTAACAACACAGTGTGTGGGTGTGTGCGGGTGTGTGTGTATGTGGGTGTGGGTATGTGTGTGTGGGTGTAGGTGTGTGTGTGGGTGTGTATGTGTGTGTGTGTATGTATGTGTGTGGGTGTGTATGTGGGTGTGTATGTGTGTGTGTGTATGTATGTGTGTGGGTGTGTATGTGGGTGTGTGTGTGGGTGTATGTGTGTGTGTGTGTGTATGTGGGTGTGTTTGTGTGTGTGTGTATGTGGGTGTGTATGTGGGTGTGTGTGTATATGTGGGTGTGTATGTGGGTGTGTGTGCATGTGGGTGTGTGTGGGTGTGTATGTGGGTGTGTGTGTGGGTGTGTATGTGGGTGTGTATGTGGGTGTGTGTGGGTGTGTGTGTACATGTGGGTGTGTATGTGGGTGTGTGTGGGTGTGTGTGGGTGTGGGTGTGTATGTGGGTGTGTGTGTGGGTGTGTGTGGTTGTGGGTGTGTATGTGTGTGGGTGTGTATGTGGGTGTGGATGTGGGTGTGTGTGTGGGTGTATATGTGGATGTGTATGTGGGTGTGTGTGGGTGTGTATGTGGATGTGGATGTGTATGTGGGTGTGTGTGGGTGTGTGTGTATATGTGGGTGTGTATGTGGGTGTGTGTGGGTGTGTATGTGTGTGGGTGTGTATGTGGGTGAGGGTGTGTATGTGTGTGTATGTGTGTGTGGATGTGTATGTGGGTGTGTGTGGGTGTGTATGTGTATGTGTATGTGGGTGTGTGTGGGTGTGTGTGTGGGTGTGTATGTGGGTGTGTGTGGTTGTGGGTGTGTGTATGTGGGTGTGTATGTGTGTATGTGTGGGTATGTGGGTGTGTATCTGGGTGTGTGTGTATGTGTGTGTGGGTGTGTCTGTGGGTGGGTGTGGGTGTGTATGTGGTATGTGGGTGTGTATGTGGGTGTGGGTGTGTATGTGGGTGTGTGTGTGGGTGTGTGGGTGTGTGTGTGGGGGTGTGTGGGTGTGTGTGTAGGTGTGTGTGTAGGTGTGTATGTGGGTGTGTGTGTATGTGTTTTAGCTGCAGTAATCTGTAATCCTGTGCTGCTGTTCTCTGTCTCCATTTCTCTTCCTGCTCTTCTCAATACAATACTCTTTGCTCTCTTCTCTCTCTCCTCTTCTCTCTTTTTCCTCTCTATTCTCTCTTCTCCTTCCCTGTTCTCTCTCAACTCTCTCCTCTTCTCTCTCCTCTCATCTCCTATCTTCTCTCTCTCTTCTCTCTTTTGTCTTCGCTCTTTTGTCTTCGCTCTCCTCTCCTATCTCTCCTCTTCTCTCTTTCTCCTCTCTTCTCTCTCCTCTCATCTCTCCTCTCTCTTCTCTTTCCTCTCTCCTCTCCCTCTTCTCTCTCCTCTCTCTATTCTTTCCATTCTCCTCTTCCCTCTCTTCTCTCTCCTCTCTCTCTTCCCGCTCTTCTCTCTCTTCCCGCTTTTCTCTCTCTTCCCACTCTTCTCTCTCCTCTCCCTCCTCTCTTTTCTCTATTCTCTCCTCTATTCTCTCCCTCCTCTCTTCTCTCTCCTCTCTTCTCTCTCCTTGCTTTCTCTCTGCTCTCTTTTGTCTTCTCTCTCCTCTCTTCCCTCTCTTCTCTCTCCTTTCTTCACTCCTCTCTTTCTATTCTCCTCTTTTCTCTCTCCTCTCTCTCTTCCCACTCTTCTCTCTCCTCTCTCTCTTCCTGCTCTTCTCTCTCCTCCCACATTTCTCTCTCTTCCCTCTCCTGCTCTTCTCTCTCCTCTCCCTCTCCTCTATTCTCTCCCTCCACTATCTCCTCTATTTTTTCTTCTCTCTCTCCTCTCTTCCCTCTCCCCTTTCTTCTCTACTCTCTCTCTCCTCTCTTTTGTCTCCTCTGCTCTCTCTTCTCTCTCTCCTCTTCTCACTTTCTCTTCTATTCTCCTCTCTTTCCTCCCTCCCCTCCCTCTCTTCCCGCTCTTCCCGCTCTTCTCGTTCTTCTCTCTTTTGTCTTTCTTCTCTCTCTCCATTCCTATCTCTCTCCTCTCCTCTCATCTCTTGTCTGTTGTCTCATCTCTCCCCTCTCTCTCTTTTCTCTCTTCTCTCTCCTCTCTACTCTCCTCTATTCTCTCTCTCCTCTCTTCACTGTCTCATCTCTGCTGTCTCTCCTCTCTTCCCTATCTTCTCTCTCTTCTCTCTCGCTTCTCTCTCCTATCTTTTGTCTGTCTTCTTTCCTCTCTCTCCTCTCTTCTCTCTCTTCTCTCCTCTCTCTTCTCTCCTCTCTCTTTTCTTCTCTATCCTCATCCTCTCTTCTCTTCTTAGCTCTCACTTCTCTATCTTTTCTCTCTCCTCTCTTCCTCCTCTCTTTTCTCTCCTCTCTTTCTCCTCTCTCCTCTCTTTCTCCTCTCTTGTCTCTTGTCTCTCTCTCTTCTCTCTCTATTCTCTCTCTTCTCTCTCTTGTCTGTCTTCTCTTTCCTCTCTATCTCCTCTCTTTTGTCTTCTCTCCTCTCCTCTACTCTCCTTTCTCACTTCTCTATTTTTTTTCTCTTCTCTCCCTCTTCTCTCTTCTCTCTTTCCTCTCCTCTCTCTCCTCTCTCCTCTATTCTCTCTCTCCTCTATTCTCTCCCCTCTCTTTTCTCTCCCCTCTCTCTTCTCCTCACTCTCCTCTCGCTCTTCCCGCTCTTCCCTCTCTTCCTGCTCTTCTCTCTCATCTCCCTCTATTCTCTCTCTTCTCTCTCTTGTCTGTCTTCTCTTTCCTCTCTATCTCCTCTCTTTTGTCTTCTCTCCTCTACTCTCCTTTCTCACTTCTCTATCTTTTTTCTCTTCTCTCCCTCTTCTCTCTTCTCTCTTTCCTCTCCTCTCTCTCCTCTCTTTCCTCTCTCCTCTATTCTCTCTCCCCTCTCTTTTCTCTCATCTCTCTCTCTTCTCCTCTCGCTCTTCCCGCTCTTCTCTCTCTTCCTGCTCTTCTCTCTCATCTCCCTCCTCTCGTCTCTCTCCTCTCTCTCTCCTCTATTCTCTCCTCTATTCTCTCCCTCCTCTATTCTCTCTCCTCGCTTCTCTCTCCTCGCTTTCTCTCTTCCCTCTCTTTGCTCTCTCCTCACTCTCTGCTCTCTACTATCTCCTCTCTTTTGTCTTCTCTCTCTCCTCTCCTCTCTCTCTCCTCACTCTCTTCTCGCCCTCTCCTCGCTCTCTGCTCTCTTCCCTCTCCTATCTCCTCTCTTTTGTCTTCTCTCTCTCCTCTCCTCTCTTCTCTCTCTTCCCTCTCTTCTCTCCTCACTCTCTCCTCACTCTCTGCTCTCTCTCCTCTCTCTCTCCTCTCTCTCATCTCTCTTCTGTCTCTCCTTTTCTCTCTCAGATGCTGTCATCAGTTTGCTTCGCCTCATTGCTTCACTCTTCCGTTTGTGTCTGTGTGCCAGGGAGTATGTGTACCAAGGAGCGTGTGTTTGCGTGCGTGACTATATATATCCAAAATATGTTTTATTGTCACATATACCAGATAGGTGCAGTGAAATGTGTTGTTGTACATGGTCAGCCATAGTAGTACAGCTCCCCTGGAGAAAACTAGGGTTAAGTGCCTTGCTCAAGGGCACATCGACAGATTGTTCAACCTTTCAGTTACTGGCCCAACGCTCTAACCACTAGACTATGTTTGTGAGTGTTTGTTTTGGAGTAAGACATTGTATTGGTCCTCTGGGTTAGTTGACAGCTTGTCTCTCCAATAAAAAAGATCTGTGGAGAATGCAACAGTGTTCTGAACTATCTGGTTGTGTATGGACAGACAAACAGACAGTCTGACAGACAGAGGGCCAGACAGATCGACAGCTAGAGAGAGAGAGAGAGAGGGTTCTCCTGGGTGGGCTACAAGCCATGGAAACTATCACCATCATAAGAAGGGTATGGGAAAAGGAATGATGCTACATAGACATCTCTCATACATGTTATCATATGAATTAACTACATATCTTACTATTAATAATAATCTTTATCAAAATCATCATCATGTCAAATCAGTGCTTTGAATGGCTTGCCGTGAGCAGGGGCTCTTGCCTGACGTGCTCTCTCCCGTAGGTTTTCCCATGATCAGGAGAAGCCATAGACAGCAGTCGATAGTCCCAGAATAATAAGGGGGCCAGGTTGGGACCATCATCCACTGGCTGTCACTTTTCCCTCGGAAACAGAAAACCTTCATTTATCTGAGTGGAAAAGGAACCCTGGTAAAGGTGCAGGGGGAGTGGGAGGACTTCTTTGCAAGGTGCACAGGGGGAAGTTATAGGAACATTATAGAAAAGGTGTCAGTAGTCCTGCTGCTATATACACATACACACTACAAATGTATGGATTTTAGTGTTTCAGGGCATCATCAATGAATTGGATTGTGGGAATTTGTTTATTTTGATCAATTTGATTGATTTTATCTGCATTTTGAGTGTTATGAAATAATTTGATAGTTTTCTGCTTTTTGTTCCCCCCGTTGGCCAGGCTCTTCAACATCCTATTTCCTGTGTGTCTATAAATTCCCCCGGGTGGCTCTGGGAGGCATGGCAACGCCAAGGTGCTCCGCCCCTCTCCACGGCATCACCGTTAGTAACTTCATTCACAAACAGATAGTATCTACATAACACTCTGAGAATGAAGAAATGTGACAGTCAAGATGCCAAACGAGTGGACACATTACCTGATCGGTGGCCCTGTGAAAAGAAAGAGTGAGTGAAAGAAGAGAAATGGAGAGAGAGGGACGGATGGAGAGACGGACAGACAGCAATACAACAGCGCAATGGAGCTAACAGGCACTAAACACCTTAACAAAACATAGACAGAGAGAGAGAGAAGGAGATGGAGAGGGAGCGAGAGCAAGAGAGGGAAAGAAATAAAGTAACAAAGAGAGAGAGAGAGACAGACAGGGAAATGGAGGGAAAGAGAGACAGAGAGAGCGATTGAGACAGAGAGAGAGAGAGAGATTGAGACAGAGAAAGAGGCAGAGAGAGAGAGAGAGAGAGACAGAGAGCGAGAGACAGAGAGCGAGAGAGAGAGAGAGAGAGACAAGACATAGACCAGACATAGACCAGACTAAGACACTACTAAGTGATCCATATAAAAGGCACACCAGGGTAGGTGGAATACCATAACAACAGTTGAGTTGGGGACTACCATCGTTATACTACTCCACCCACCTTAGCTGTGAGCCTTTAGGTGTGGCAATGCCATATCCCTTGGAGTCCAGGTTGCCTCCAACCTTCATGGTGTCGCAGGGCTTGCGTTGTTCCGTGTACTCATTCATGGTGGACTCCAGGAGGAAAGCGTACTTCCCTTTGGACTTGCGGACGCGAGCCACGCCCTCCGCTGTGGTCTTAGCGAAGACAGAGGGCTCAGCAGACTTCATATAGGACCACATCTTCTCGTATACAGCGATCTTTGACCTCTGAGAGAAGGAAGGGCAGAGAGAAGGTGTTAGAGGTGAGCTTTAGGGTCCGTCGTCCGTCCGTCCGTTCGTTCGTTCGTTCGTTCGTTCATTCATTCATTCATTCATTCATTCATTCATTCATTCATTCATTCATCTATTCATCCACTGATCCATCATCCATCCATCCATTCATCCACTGATCCATCCATACACCCATTCACCCATCCATCCATCTATTCATCCACTGATCCATTCGTCCATCCATCCGTCTATCCATCCATCCATCCGTCTATCCATCCACCTATCCATCCATCCACCTACCTATCCATCCATCCATCCATCCATCCATCCATCCATCCATCAGAAGCAATGATCACTGGTCCTGAAATATTGATGATCATCTGCAGCTGCTGTTCACAGAACATTCAGAACCAACTGCTAGTGGACAGTGTAATATTGTAGAACCAACTGCTAGTGGACAGTGTAATATTGTAGAACCAACTGCTAGTGGACAGTGTAATATTGTAGAACCAACTGCTAGTGGACAGTGTAATATTGTAGAACCAACTGCTAGTGGACAGTGTAATATTGTAGAACCAACTGCTAGTGGACAGTGTAATATTGTAGAACCAACTGCTAGTGGACAGTGTAATATTGTAGAACCAACTGCTAGTGGACAGTGTAATATTGTAGAACCAACTGCTAGTGGACAGTGTAATATTGTAGAACCAACTGCTAGTGGACAGTGTAATATTGTAGGATGTGAGTGTGTCAGTGTTTGGTTTCAAGCTATAACTGTAGGATTTTGTTGTGGTGCTGCTGTCTATGTGAAGACCGGGAGGGATTCTGTCTGTCTCTAAACAGACCCTCTTGTACACACAACTTCATGCTTGATCTTAGTGTTCTGCAGTGTGTGTGTGTGTGTTTATGAGTGTGTGTGTTAGTGTGTATGTTTGTGTGTCTGCTGGGTGTAGTGAAGAATGAAAATAACAAGCTGGGGAACAAATTGTCATTCTCCACAACCGTCGATACTCCCTAGTTTTTATCCTGTCTTTTTCTCTCTCTTTGTTATGAAGTGTTATTCCCGCTCTCCTTTAGGGACACCATAAGCCTTAGCGTTAGCCAATGAGCCACAGCCTGGAGTAGAGAGGTCGGTGTGTGTGTGCCTCGCTGGGATTTGCTTGGGTATGACAGACATCTATCCCATGATAATGTCAGTGACTTCTGTCCGAACCAGCGAGCCTCTCTCTCTCTCTCTCTCTCTCTCTCTCTCTCTCTCTCTCTCTCTTTCTCTCTCTCTCTCTCTCTCTCTCTCTTTCTCTCTCTCTCTCTCTCCTTCACCCTCCATAGATTTCCGCCTGCTCGTTATGTTGATGATGCTAACGCTGCTCACAGATGTACACTCTGTCTGCTACTGCCAGGCCCTAACTATTCACATACATATGTGTGTGTTTGTGTGTGTGCAAGCTTGTGTGTGTGTACTCACCCTGAAGAACTCCTTGGTGGAGCCTGAGTCCAGTGTTCCATAGGCGATCTCCGTCTGCTTGGCCAGATCCTCAGCACTCTCTATGGGCGACACCATCCTTTCCACTGTGAGGAAAGCAGCCAGGTTGGCCGTGTAGGACGAGATGATGATGAGAGTGAAGAACCACCACACACCACCCACTATACGCCCTGACAGAGACCTGAGACGGGGAGGGGGGGGGGGGGGGGGGGGGGGGGGGGTGAGAGGAGAAGGAGGAAAAGAAAGAGGGGGTGAGAGAAAAGAGAGGGAAAATCATAGATACAAGGTAGAAAAATAAATGTGGTTACTCACAGATAATAAAGTACACATTTTCAAAAAGAGGTTCAACATGGACCCGAAAAGGGTTAGACCTGGAACCAAAAGGGTTCTACCTGGAACCAAAAGGGTTCTACCTGGAACCAAAAATAGTTCTTCAAAGGTTTCTCCTATGGGGACAGCCAAAGACCCCTTTTAGGGTCTAGATAGCACTGTTTTCTCTAAGAGTGCAGTAAACAGAGACACAGTATATTAAGGCTCTCTAAATTGAACTCCAGAGAGTTCAACATATACTTTGCTTCATTGGCACCACAGTGAGAGCAACAACACAGTCAAAGCAATTAACATTCCAACCAATTCAATATCAATTCAACCACCACCAGAACAAAAGGTAACATAACATGAGTGCACTCTTTCATCTCCCCCTCACGAGAGTTAAAGCAAGAGAGAGAGGAGGGAGAGAGAATGGGAGGGAGAGAGAGAGAGTAAAAGAAGAGGGAAGCTTTGATTCTTCTTTAAATGTAAAGGAGATTACCGAGGCTCCCCAGAGGGAGAGAGAGGGGTGGGCCTTTCTCTTCAAACAGAGAGGAGGAAACAACATTAAGTGTTAATTTCAAATCCAACAAATCCCTCTCAGCTTCCATGTAATACCCTTCTGTAAACCTGTGGCTATATTTATTACGTTCCAATTGAAAGTGTATTGCATTAGAGCAACACGACATGTGAGAGTGTGTGTTATGGCCATTATTGGCCGGGCTGTGCAGTTGTCTACAAAGGCCCTGTACCTTTGATCGCACACACTGTCTTATCTGCATTTCTCTGTTTGTTTATATTGGTAACTACCAGCAAGACATTTTAACTAACCTGTTTATACTGGTAAATATCAACAAGACACATTAACTAACCTGTTTATACTGGTAACTACCAACAAGACATTTTAACTAACCTGTTTATACTGGTAACTATCAACAAGACACTTTAACTAACCCATTTGTTTATATTGGTAACTACAGACAAGACACATTAACTAACCTGTTTATACTGGTAACTATCAACAAGACACTTTAACTAACCTGTTTGTTTATATTGGTAACTACAGACAAGACACATTAACTAACCTGTTTATACTGGTAACTACCAACAAGACATTTTAACTAACCTGTTTATACTGGTAACTACCAACAAGACACTTTAACTAACCTGTTTATACTGGTAACTACCAACAAGACACTTTAACTAACCTGTTTGTTTAATTTGGTAACTACCAACAAGACACTTTAACTAACCTGTTTAAATTGGTAACTACCAACAAGACATTTTAACTAACCTGTTTATACTGGTAACTACCAACAAGACACTTTAACTAACCTGTTTATACTGGTAACTACCAACAAGACACTTTAACTAACCTGTTTATACTGGTAACTACCAACAAGACACTTTAACTAACCTGTTTATACTGGTAACTACCAACAAGACATTTTAACTAACCTGTTTATACTGGTAACTACCAACAAGACACTTTAACTAACCTGTTTTTTTATATTGGTAACTACCAACAAAACACTTTAACTAACCTGTTTCTTTATATTGGTAACCACAGATAAGACACTTTAACTGACCATTAAAGACAGTATAATGGAAATATTGTAACTTTAAGAGCTTTCACAATGTATATGTCAGAATTACATCTAAATGTTGTAAAAATTATATGATTAAATATAGGAACACTTTTGTGAAGATAGCAATGTGATTTTAGCCTTCTAAATGAGATAATGGCATTTCATACAAACCTCTGCCAAGTCAGTAACCATACCCACATGAGCACAGACATTGTGGCAACGTGATGGAACTGCCCTCCAAGGCGAGTGCTTAAAAGGACTCGCCGAAGAATTAACATACTAGACCAGAAGGCGTAGAGTGGTGGCTACATGTTGAAATGGTTTAAAACTACAAGACCAGCATAACCGACAGTGTGAGCTGAATGCTACGAAATGGTAAGACCCTCTGAAACTTGACGAATGAAGAAGGCGAAGACTATACCAAACATTCTCAGTCTGCAGCTGGGTAATGTAAAGTAGTCTAGAATTTTGACCAAAGACACAAGGAAGATCTCAGCAAATGACCATTGGTACATTTCTGAGGTATCCATTCTAACGAACACTTCCAAAACAAAGAAAGCCTACTAATACAACTACATTGTGACCTCTGGTGGACAACCAGAGACTTGCATCGAACTACTAAACGTAGATGGATCGGTGGTTTCAACAGAGAGACGACAAAGACATACACGCGTAAATATATACATTGCAAGTTGCCTTACATCGTTATTCAAACTCTTTTTCAGTTGACTACCCATACTAGCATAAGCCATATACAGTCTGTTAACATACTTGACTTTAAACGATAACTCCAAAGTTTGCTCCGGTGAGTCCAAAAACATAAACACCTGTCGCCGAAAAGACATAACCTGTTTCAACACCGGGTGTTTGCAACCCAACGGGACAATCTTAATTGAACTTACAAACTTCCAAAACCACAAAAACTTGCGCTCCAATAGCTCATTGGGAATAAACGGCAGTAATCGTTACCCTTGTTGAGGGAGAAAAAAAGAGGCTTAACTTGAATAAACATACCTCTATAAGAGGTTAACAAGCACGCCATGCTCAACCATCCGATCAACAAGACTCTCTTCTTTAAGAAAAAACACCACTGCTTTATTTATCCGCGATGCATAAGCAACATTTTCATAGCCTACCTTCTCTCCTACGGCGACCAGAAACTCCTCCACAGTGACAGTAGCTTCAGTAACACACCTGAAGCCGTGCCCAAGTGACAGGGACGGCTACCTTCTCTCCTACGGCGACCAGAAACTCCTCCACAGTGACAGTAGCTTCAGTAACACACCTGAAGCCGTGCCCAAGTGACAGGGACGGCTACCTTCTCTCCTACGGCGACCAGAAACTCCTCCACAGTGACAGTAGCTTCAGTAACACACCTGAAGCCGTGCCAAAGTGACAGGGACGGCGTCCCCATGTGGGTCGCCATCCCCACCAAAGCCAGGGCAAATCCAACAAGAAATATAATATACCTAGTTTTACCACAAAACATTTAAGTAGTGATAACCTTAATCATGCCTCACAAAAGGAAAACCACCAAGAAAAGGAAACAGAAAAGAAAACACAGGTGATCTAACTCCACACCAAACACTCAGACTACAAAAACAACTCCCAGCATGCACAGAGAGAGAGAAAAAAGAGAGAGAGAGAAACAGTCCCTGTAGACAAGTTGATTTGGGTGGAGATGCAGAGTGAATTGGTATAACTTGTCACGCTATAGTGTTTCTGCTTTCCACTTCTGTTCAACCCCACAATCATGCGCACGCACGCACACACACGATAGGTGGTCTAGAATTAGTGTCTCCTCTGCCCAGGGAGAAAAGTATTTTGATCTTTTGCATGTGAGAGGGTTGTCCTTATAGCTAAGTACTCTGTGTGTGTGTGGTGTGTGTGTGTGTGTGTGTGTGTGTGTGTGTGTGTGTGGTGTGTGTGTGTGTGTGTGTGTGTGTGTGTGTGTGTGTGTGTGTGTGTGTGTGTGTGTGTGTGTGAGCGGACTGTGTTTTGATTAGACATAATATAATGTATTCTAATAATCTATCCTGCCTTAGTGCTTGATGCTCCTTTTACTCCTTTCTTAATAGTGTATCATTCAGCAGAGATCGTTAAAAACCAACCAGATACATAACTCACTGTTGTGGTTATCATCAGATACAAATGAACACCACAATTACCTAGAATGACTTGAAAGCTCCATTTTCAGGAGTAATACTATCATTTGAACGCACGCACGCACACACACTCGCACACACACACACACACACACACACACACACACAATTTCACAAAGCAATCAATAGAGTGCACTGGATTGTTGTCCATGACTAATGTTCCCATAACACTCCCCTGCTGTCTTATAGCCCTCATCGTTCTTGTGGCTCTGTCTTAGCTTTGATAGCTTATGACAGGCTATGCCACGTTATTATAGGCTATGATAGCTTACAATAGGCTATGAAACAATATTGCAGGCTATGATAGCTTACAACAGTCTATGACACAATATTACAGGCTATGATAGTTTACAACACGCTATCACACATTATTACAGGATATGATAGCTTACGATAGGCTATGATAAGATGAATGTGCAAGTAGAGATACTGGGGTGCAAAGGAGCAAGATAAATAAATAAATAAATAAATACAGTATAGGGATGAGGTAGTTGGATGGACTATTTACAGATGGGCTATGTACAGGTGCAGTGATCTGTGAGCTGCTCTGACAGCTGGTGCTTAAAGCTAGTGAGGGAGATATGAGTCTCCAGCTTCAGTGATTTTTGCAGTTCGTTCCAGTCATTGGCAGCAGAGAACTGGAAGGAAAGGCGGCCAAAGGAAGAATTGGCTTTGGGGGTGACCAGTAAGATGTACCTGCTGGAGCACGTGCTACGAGTGGGTGCTGCTATGGTGACCAGTGAGCTGAGATAAGGTGGGGCTTTACCTAGCAAAGACTTGTAGATGACCTGGAGCCAGTGGGTTTGGCGGCGAGTATGAAGCGAGGGCCAGCCAACGCTTCATAGGTGGGTAGTATATGGGGGTAGTATATGGGGCTTGGTGACAAAATGAATGGCACTGTGACAGACTGCGTCCAATTTGTTGAGTAGAGTGTTGGAGGCTATTTTGTAAATGACATAGTCGCCAAAGTCGAGGATCTGTAGGATGGTCAGTTTTACGAGGTTATGTTTGGCAGAATGAGTGAAGGATGCTTTGTTGCGAAATAGGAAGCCAATTCTAGATTTCATTTTGGATTGGAGATGCTTAATGTGAGTCTGGAAGGAGAGTTTACAGTCTAACCAGACACCTAGGTATTTGTAGTTGTCCACAAGTCAGAACCGTCCAGAGTAGTGATGGTGACTTGCCAAAAGGACCCTTGTCGAAAAGACGTGAAGAATTTTGGCGAGATAGACAGTTAATGTGTTGATAATAATTGGGGAGCATGGAACTCAAATTACTTTTGTTAACGCTGCCTCAGGGTACGCGTCTCCAATTTGTTCAATGTCCAATGAAGGTCATTGAGAGCATTCTTGGTATCGGCCTGGGGCGGGATGTACACAGCCGTGGCATTAATCACTGAGAACTCTCTCGGAAGGTCAAATGGCTGACATTTAATGAGTCGACAAGTCAGGAGAGCAGAAGCTCGCAAGTTCCTGTACGTTTCCCCTGTCGCACCACTTGTTATTGGTTAAAAAGCAGAAGCCACAGCCTTTGTTCTTGCCGCTTCCTATCCACTTGATGAACTGTAAAACCTGCTGGTTGTATATAATCTGTCAAGTCTCAGAAAAACAGAGTAGCTTTCAGAATCTGATATCCCTCTGGAAGGAGATCCTCACTCTGAGTTCATCAACTTTATTCACTAGTAAACATTGGCGAGTAGTATGACATGAAGATAGAAAGAGATGGAGATAAAGATACATGGAGATAGAGAGACATGGAGATAGTATCAGGTTTCAGGTAAGACCCAAGTGCAGACTGTGTTGAAGTAACAATGTTTATTGCAACAGGTGCAGGCAAACGACAGGTCAAGGCAGGCAGGGGTCGATAATTCAGAGTAGTGGGGCCAAGGAACAGGACGGCAGGCAGGCCCAGGGTCAGGTCAGGCAGAGGTCGGGAATCCAGAGTAGGGGCAAAGGCACAGGACGGCAGGCAGACTCAGAGTCATGACAGGCAAGGGTTAAAACCAGGAGGACGAGATAAAGAGAGACTGGGGAAAAGCAGGAGCTGAGACAAAACCCTTGTTGACTTGAACAAACAAGACGAACTGGCACAGACTGACAGAAAACACAGGTATAAATACCCAGGGGATAAGTGGGGAAGATGGGAGACACTTGGAGGGGGGTGGAGACAAGCACAAGGACAGGTGGAACAGATCAGGGTGTGACAGCTAGAGAGACATGGAGATAGAGAGATGGAGATAGAGAGATGGAGATAGATATGGAGATGTAATGCAGAGAATGATGGAAAGAGAGAAGGTGCAGTGAGATGTACATTAGTATTGTGGTTTTATTCCTGACCTTGAGAGCTAATGAATAAGTGAGCAGGTCTGTTGGCCTCAGTAGACAGAGGGGAGAGTTATTCAGTAGACAGAGGGGAGAGTTATTCAGTAGACTGAAGGGAGAGTTATTCAGTAGACAGAGGGGAGAGTTATTCAGTAGACAGAGGGGAGAGTTATTCAGTAGACTGAAGGGAGAGTTATTCAGTAGACAGAGGGGAGAGTTATTCAGTAGACAGAGGGGAGAGTTATTCAGTAGACTGAAGGGAGAGTTATTCAGTAGACAGAGGGGAGAGTTATTCAGTAGACAGAGGGGAGACTTATTCAGTAGACTGAAGGGAGAGTTATTCAGTAGACAGAGGAGAGAGTTATTCATGACATTACCTTTCATTATTCTATTATTATTTAATATACACCCAAATCCACTTGGCCACCCACACACACACCCTAACCCAGACACCCACACACACCACACAGCTGTAATTTCAGTGGTTTATTGACAAGTAAAAGGTCTTCCCCTCAGAGAAATAAAGAGGAAAGGTGATCAAGAAATAGCTGCAAGAAATTTAAAAAATACCTGAAGATATTTTTCTTTCTCACTCTTCTCAAAGATTCTCATTTTCATTTTTAACCTCTCTCCTCTCTCTCTCTCGGTCTCCCCCTCTCTCTTGCTCTCATTCTCTCTCTCCCACTCTCTCTTTCTGTCTCTCTCCCTCTCTCCCTCATTCTCTCTCGTTCCAAAGCTCAGAGGAAGAGAGAGAGAGAGAGAGAGAGTGAGAGAGAGTGTGAGAGAGGGGAACGAGAGAGAGTGAGAGAGAGGGAGTAAGAGAGGGAGAGAAAGCGAGCTAGTGAGAAAGAAAGGAGGACGAAAGAAAGAGAGTGAGAGAGAGCGAGAGGGGGATAGAGTAAAAGAGAGAGAGGGCGAGATAGTGAGAGAGAGAGTGAGAGTGAGTGACTGTTTTCCAGCCTACCCGAGCATGACCCGACCATTGAGAATGAGCTGGTGATTCTGCTCCATCAGAGACATGACAGGGTGTCACAACACCATCTCAAGGTCACCCTCACTGGGAGCTAACGTTAGCTGGCTGGGTCGCTAGCTAATGTTATGTGTATGATCTTATTCTTTGTATCTCAGACACATTTGCTTGACTAGTTATAGCTACAGAACCCGGAGGTTAGCTACCTGCAGATTCATGTAGGGTAGTAACATCATCAGTTGTGATGATGGTCCATTGTGTAGACTTTTAGCTAGCTAGCTAGCATGTCTTAACAAAAGTCTCCACTCTAATTTTGACAAAGTATTTTCATTTCAAGTTAAAGTGTACTGTACGCTAGATAGCTAACGTTAGCTGGCTGGCTCGCTAACAAACGTTACGTAATGCGTTGGGATTCATTGTTTACCTAGCTAGCTATCTAGCTACATTTATTAACAAAATACTCTCGTCTTAGTGTGCCAGAGCGCAGAATAACTGAAGCATTTTTGAACGCTGGACACATCTTGAATATGTCCGGTTACGTCCGGTGTTAGTAAATGTCGGCAACAAAGCGTAATTCAATTGTTGCCAGCAGCACAGGTACAGTCACCAACGATCTGGATAAAAAAGTCAAACCAGCTCTGATAGGGTGAGAAAAATGATCAGAGTGGGGTGTTCACTCATTATGTGTCTGGAAGTAGCTAGCCAACGTTTGCCAGTTAGCTTGTGTCCTTGACTGTAGTTGTGAGGTCAGAGCTTTCGGAACAACCCTACTTATTGGCCAGAGTGTCCAGTGGTGTTCTGAACGCAAAACCACAGATGGAGAAATAGGGCGAGTAATGTTCAGTGAGCTGTTCTCTCTCTATTAGATGTCTGGAAGTAGCTGGAAAGTTAGTACAGAACGCATGGATCAACCCTTAATGAGATGGGTGGGACTAAGGCTTAAGAGGGTGTGAACAATACTGAATGGGTGCAGACAAAGAAGGGCTCTCCAATAGTAGTACCAAAACATTGAAAGACGGTTTTCTCAAAAGTGAGTTTACAAGTTTAATAACTTTCAAAGCAGAATTACTTTCCCATTGTTCCTCAAATGCAGTGTATGATATACCATTTGGTAGCTCTGTGTCTCTGCTTTTATCCAATGTAAAAAAAATTAAAAATCTAATTTTTCTACATAAGACCGAATCAAGGTGGTCGGTCACATTTTGTTACGTTACAGCCTTATTCCAAAATAGATTAAATAAATGTTTTTCCTCATCAATCTACACACAATACCCCATAATGACAAAGTGAAAACAGGTTTTCAGACATTTCTTCAAATTTATTAAATATAAAAACCATAAATACCTTATTTACACAAGTAATCAGATCCTTTGGTATGAGACTCAAAATTGAGCTCAGGTGTATCCTGTTTCCATTCATCATCCTTGAGATGTTTCTACAACTTGATTGGAGTCCACCTGTGGTAAATTCAATTGATTGGACATGATTTGGAAAGACACACACCTGTCTGTATATGGTCCCACAGTTGACAGTGCATGTCAGCGCAAAAGCCAAGCCATAAGGTGGAAGAAATTGTCCTTAGAGCTCCAAGACAGGATTGTGTCGAGGCACAGATCTGGGGAAGGGTACCAAAACATTTCTGCAGCATTGAAGGTCCCTAAGAACACAGTGGCCTCCATCATTCTTAAATGGAAGAAGTTTAGAACCACCAAGACTCTTCCAGAGCTGGCCGCCCGGCCAAACTGAACAATCAGGGGAGAAGGGCCTTGGTAGGGCAGGTGACCAAGAACACAATGGTCACTGACAGAGCTCCAGAGTTCATCTGTGGAGATGGGAAAACCTTCCAGAAGGACAACCATCTCTGCAGCACTCCACCAATCAGGCCTTTATTGTAGAGTGGTCAGACAGAAGCCACTCCTCAGTAAAAGGCACATGACAGCCACTTGGTGTTTTCCAAAACACTTGTTTTCCAAAACACCAAAGGACTCTCAGACCATGAGAAACAAGATGCTCTGGTCTTCCAAAAGGACAACAACCCTAAGCACACTGTCAAGACAATGCAGGAGTGGCTTCGGTACAAGTCTCGGAATGTCCCGGACTGCTGCAGAAATGTTTTGGTACCCTTCCCCAGATCTGTGCCTCGACACAATCCTGTCTTGGAGCTCTAAGGACAATTCCTTCCACCTTATGGCTGAATCCAATCGAACATCTCTGGAGAGACCTGAAAATAGCTGTGCAGCGACACTCCCCATCCAACCTGACAGAGCTTGAGGATCTGCAGAGAAGAATGGGAGAAACTCCCCAAATACAGGTGTGCCAAGCTTGTAGCGTCATACCCAAGAATACTCGAGGCTGTAATCGCTGCTAAAGTTGCTTCAACAAAGTACTGAGTAAAGGGTCTGAATACTTATGTAAATATTTTTCTTTAATTTTTTAATACATTTGAACAAATGTCTGAACCTGTTTTTGCTTTGTCATTACGTACAAAGCAAAATTGTTGAGGGAATTATTATTATTTTTTAATCAATTTTAGAATAAGGCTGTAATGTAACAACATGTGGAAAAAGTCAAGGGGACTGAATACTTTACGAATGCGGAGTATATTTTCAAAACTTATACTGCCTCCAGCTCATTGCAAAGTGGTGTGTGATGCTCTGAAGTGTGCCTAGTTACCTATGCACTTGAATGGGAAGTGCACTTCAATTACCAGTTGAGAAATAAAAATAGTTGCTATTTTTAATCATGACCACATATTTTTTTTATTTATTTTTTTACATGCGATTGCCTTTAGAATTGTTGCACAATGATTGTGCTAATTAATGCATGTTTCACTCCAACAGCAACACAAAGCTGTCTAAGTTATGTCAGCAGCTCTCGCGCTACATCTGCTGGTATTTACAGTATATCAATGAATAGGCTAAAATGCATTATTTCGCAATGGGATTTTTATTTTATCCCAGACAATTTCATTGAGCGGCTTAATTTTTTTTGTGGCCAAAAGCTGGCTATCACTGGCTAACGGAAACCATGGTTTGTGTGTGTGTGTGTGAGAGAGAGAGAGAGAGAGAGAAAGTGAGAGTGAGAGGAAGAATGTGTGTAAAGGTGTGTGTGTGTGGGTGAGGGATTAAGAAAGCAGTATACACACGTACACACACACGCACGCACACACCACATATTATAAAGAAGAAAAACAAGATGTCAACTTTAGAAAATGTATTAAGTAGATTAGCCATGTAGTAATTGTGATGCAATGTGTCTGCTAGAGGAAACAACAATGACCCCTGTAAGGAATGAACTGCAAGATAGAGAGAGAGAGGGCAGGAGAGAGAAAGAAATAAAGAGAGTGGGTGAGAGAGAGACATGGAGACAGGGAGGAAAAGAGAGAGAGAGAGAGAGAGAGAGAGAGAGAGAGAGAGAGAGAGAGGGAGGGAGAGAGAGAGTGTAAAGGTCTAAGTATAGGACTGTGTGTGAGAGAGAGATGCTCCTTCTCAGACTGCAGTGATCACTGCAGCAGGGAAACAGAGACTGACACTGAATACAAATGATCCTATAGACATTCAATACACTCATTCACAACACAGTATACCAATATACTTAGAAACCCCAAATCACAACACACACACAATCACAAGCACTCATACTGGATCCAGAAATGGAACCACCTAGCTACAGACCGTATTGATCCAGATATTGAATCACCTAGCTACAGACTGTATTGATCCAGAAATGGGACCGCCAAGCTACAGACTGTATTGATCCAGAAATGGGACAGGCTAGCTACAGACTGTATTGATCCAGAAATGGGACCGCCTAGCTACAGACTGTATTGATCCAGAAATGGGACCACCTAGCTACAGACTGTATTGATGCAGAAATGGGACCGCCTAGCTACAGACTGTATTGATGCAGAAATGGGACCGCCTAGCTACAGACTGTATTGATCCAGAAATGGGACCACCTAGCAACATACTGTATTGATGCAGAAATGGGACCGCCTAGCTACAGACTGTATTGATCCAGAAATGGGACCACCTAGCTACAGTCTGTATTGATCCAGAAATGAGACCACCTAGCTACAGACTGTATTGATCCAGAAATGGGACCGCCTAGCTACAGACTGTATTGATCCAGAAATGGGACCACCTAGCTACAGACTGTATTGATCCAGAAATGGGACCACCCATTTGGTGGACTGGTAGTGACATTATGAGGTGATTTAAATTGCTAACATTGGCTACAGAATAACATTGGCTATAGAATAACATTGGCTACAGAATAACATTGGCTATAGAATAACATTGGCTATAGAATAACATTGGCTATAGAATAACATTGGCTATAGAATAACATTGGCTATAGAATAACTTTGGCTATAGAATAACATTGGCTATAGAATAACGTTGGCTATAGAATAACATTGGCTATAGAATAACGTTGGCTATAGAATAACATTGGCTATAGAATAACATTGGCTATAGAATAACGTTGGCTATAGAATAACATTGGCTATAGAATAACATTGGCTATAGAATAACGTTGGCTATAGAATAACATTGGCTATAGAATAACATTGGCTATAGAATAACATTGGCTATAGAATAACATTGGCTATAGAATAACGTTGGCTATAGAATAACATTGGCTATAGAATAACGTTGGCTATAGAATAACATTGGCTACAGAATAACATTGGCTATAGAATAACATTGGCTATAGAATAACATTGGCTATAGAATAACATTGGCTACAGAATAACATTGGCTACAGAATAACATTGGCTATAGAATAACATTGGCTATAGAATAACGTTGGCTATAGAATAACGTTGGCTACAGAATAACATTGGCTATAGAATAACATTGGCTATAGAATAACATTGGCTACAGAATAACATTGGCTACAGAATAACATTGGCTATAGAATAACATTGGCTATAGAATAACATTGGCTATAGAATAACGTTGGCTATAGAATAACATTGGCTATAGAATAACATTGGCTATAGAATAACGTTGGCTATAGAATAACATTGGCTATAGAATAACGTTGGCTATAGAATAACATTGGCTATAGAATAACATTGGCTATAGAATAACATTGGCTATAGAATAACATTGGCTATAGAATAAGTATGAGATTAGCATATAATTGTGGGACGGTTATTACTCCCATTCACACATGGGGACAGGGGGACAAGCAGGTGTGTGTATGATTATGTGTGTGTATGAATGTGTGTGTGTGTGTGTCTGCCATTACCAGGGCTAAGGCTGGAATTGGACTGTCACTCAAACTCATGGAGATTAGTGGGAGTCGACAGGTGATTTCAAGTGAGAGGGAGGAGAAAAACAGAGTGAAGGGGAGGAGAGGGAGGGAGAGAGGTGGAGAGAGAGAAAGAGGAGCGAGAGAGAGGTGGAGAGAAACATAGAGAATGGGAGGAGAGGGAGGGAGAGAGAGAGGTGGAGAGAAATAGAGAGAGAGGGGAGGAGTGGGAGGAGAGTCAGATAGAGGGCTGGGAGACAGGTAAAATTCAGAAGACAAATCACCCGGTCCTCATTCAATGTTCTCTTCCCTCAGGTAATGGAACATTGACTTGTACCACAAACACACATACAAGCACACACGTGCACGTACGCATACACACAAACAAAGTTACTTTCTCAAAAAAAGCAAGTGCCACTCATTGAGAGCTTGGAGATTATTCATGTTACAGTATAAAGGCAATGCAGTGTGTGTGTGTGTGTGTGTGTGTGTCCTAACGTACAGAACACAGGCAGCTGATCATGTAAGGCTGATGTAAAGCTACTTAATATGTCCATTAGCCTCAGAAAACCCGAATAAGCCCAGGTACCGGATTCCTGAGTGTGAGTGAGTAAAACAGTGTTGACCTGTGTGTGTGTGTGTGTGTGTGTGTGTGTGTGTGTGTGTGTGTGTGTGTGTGTGTGTGTGTGTCAGAGTGTCAGAGTGTCAGTGAGAGAAAGAGAATGTGATAAAGTGAATCGGCCCATTAGTCTGTCGAAAAAGTACCTTCCACGTCCTAAAATACTCTGGTTAAGTGCTAGATACTGTACCTGCTGAAGGTTTGTATGTGTGTGTATCTCCTGGCACCAGGGCACTTAAAAGTAGTTTAAGTGCTATCTAACGTTACATTTCAATCAAAAACAAAACAGTGAGTTGAAATCAGACTTGCGCGCACACAGATATACACACACATTGTTCTACTGAACAGCACAAACCGCTGACTGCCTCCTGCACCACAACTCCCATAGTGCACCGAGAAGTGTCCACTCGAAGCATCTCTCTCTCTCTCATCAGATGTTCTCCCTAAAGGTATGTTGATGGTGGACATTAATATTTCACTAAACTGCATTCTGAGGTTATCAATAATAAAATGCTATATTCTTATAAATATTCTAAAAATAAAGCCTGACTTTTTCCCCCCGTTGAAGCATTAAACTTTAATATGCAGCAAACCGCCAGTCTCCCACACAAAATGTAGCTATGTGAAGGCTGACCAAGGGGTCGTACTTAGTGTGCGGTTGTGTGTGTGTGTGTGTTTCTTTGACACATCTTTAGCTCCCCTCTCACACTGGACACCAGTGTATGTCACAATAGTACAATAGAGAGAGGCTGTCTGACACTGAGTCAACTGGTCTGAATCACAACACTCAGTATGACCAACAGCTTCTGACACAGGACAAAAGCACTCTGACAGAGACAGATGGGTTGGCAGACACACACAGACAAGCACATGTACGCACACACATGCACCCATGCACCCATACACAAACACGCACACATGCACACACTTACCGTGGTGAGATGTCGCAGCCCTGCTGCATGAAGGCCCCCAGTGAGAACCAGAGTGAATTGAAGATGCCAAACTCATTGGGTGGCTGGTCAGTGGGGCCTGGCTCTGTAGAGCCTTCCTCTGGCTCCTCTGCATGCCACTCATATGGACTGAAACGACTCACCTGGGCACAGAGGAAAGGGGCTAGTTACAAGGTGTCCAGGCTTTTATTCTAGCCCAGCTCTACACAGCTGATTCAACTGATTGTGGTCACACACACACTCACCAGAAACAGCACCACACTGACTCCTATGTAAGCGAAGACAATGCACATCCAGATCTCATAGGCCAGAGGGTCCAGGAAGGAGAACACTCCAGGTTTAGACTTCTGGGGCTTCTTGATCATGATGGAGATCCCCAAGGACATGAAGGGCTTAGAGAAGTCTATCACCTCCTCACGGACCAGGGTTATAGTCAGAGGGGCGACCGCTATCTCTGCTTTCTACCGGACGGGGGGAAGGGTGAGGGGGGGGGGTAGGGAGAAGGAGAGTCAGGGATGGGGGATGGGGGGGAGAGGGAGAGAGGGGAAGGGATGGTGGAGGAGGTGAGAGAGGGGGAGAGAGAGGGGGAGAGAGAGGGAGGGAGAGAGGGAGGGAGAGCGGGGGGGGGGGGGGGGGGGGGGGCAGACACAGGAAACCAGAATACAAATCAACCATCAAGGTCTCTCTTCCAATCCACCACATACACCAGGGAGAAAACATCCTTATTTTAGTGCTGCAACAATTCACCTTGGATTCATATAATCAACAATACAGTACCTACTACATGCATTTTCCCTCCAAGGGAAGAAAGAGTATGAGTGAATTAAGAGATAGACAAAGGGAACAATAGAGAGCTGAAGAGAGAGAAACAGAGTGTGTGAGACAGACTGAGCGAGAGAGATGGAAAGAGAGATAGAGAAAGAGAGAGAAAGCGAGAGAGAAAGTTAGAGAGCGAGAGAGGGAGGGAGAAAGTAAGAGAGCGAGAGAGAGGGAGAGAGGATGAGGGACAGATAAATACATTATCTCCCCTCAGCTAGAACAGATCAATGATTGGACACAACTGGGAATGTTTAGAATTATTCAAAGCGAATGAATTCTGGGATTGGTAATGACTCATTCTGTAAAATGTGCTTACGGAGCGAGAACACACATTCATGTACAGTCGCTGGAGTAAGAACACACACACACACACACACACACACACACACACACACACACACACACACACACACACACACACACACACACACACACACACACACACACACACAGACACACACCACTGATATAGTCAGAGAGAAGCCTGACTTTCGAAAATGTACAAAGTAGATTAGTCATCGACTGATTACAGTCACTACTCCAATGTGTCTGCTGGCAGGCAGCTGGAGGAAATATGACTGAATCCTGGAAGAAATGAAGCACAGTGGACAAGAGAGAAAATCAAGCAGCAGACTAGAGCTAATATGTAGATAAGGGTCAGACAAAGCCGGGACGGGGGCTAGGGGTTAGATGTTTCCAAAGTGAAAGCCAGCAAGGGTACAGTAGGCACAATACTTTATAGTTTCAAGTTTTAATGTCACATGCACAAGTACAGTGAAATGCCTTTCTTGCAGCTCTAAACCCCACAATTCAGTAATAAATAATAATGTGATTCAAAAATTAACAAGGTAGAACAAAAAAACACGAGATATAAAAATAGGAAATAAGAACACGATAAAGTAAGTAATATAAACAGAACAAAGATTTTTCTGAGTTACATTTCATATAAGGAAATCAGTCAATTGAAATAAATGCATTAGGCCCTAATCTATGGATTTCACATGACTGGGAAGAAATATATGCATCTGTTGGTCACAGATAAAAAAAGAAAGAAGTGGATCCTTAAAAATAAATAAGTGGATCAGAAAACCAGTCAGTATCTGGTGTGACAACTATTTGCCTCATGCAGCACGACGTCTCTCCTTTGCATAGAGTGGATCAGGCTGTCGATTGTGACCTGTGGAATAAATGTCCCACTGCTCTTCAATGGCTGTGTGAAGTTTCTGGATATTGTCGGGAACTGGAACAGGCTGTCGTACACATTCTGCCCGGAGCATGCCAAACATGCTCAATGGGTGATTATGGTGATTATGCAGGCCATGGAAGAACTTTGATAACTTTGATATTTTCAGCTTCCAGGAATTGTGTACAGATCCTTGCGACATGGGGCCATGCTTTATCATACTGAACCTTAAGGTGATGGCGGTGGATGAATGGCACGACAATGTGCCTCAGGATCTCTTCACGGTATCTCTGTGCATTCAAATGACCATCAATAAAATGCAATTGTGTTCGTTGTCCGTAGCTTATGTCTGTCCATACCATAACCCCACCACCACCATGAGGCACTCTGTTCACAACGTTGACATCAGTAAACCGCTCGGCCACATGATACCATACGTCTTCCATCTGCCCGGTACAGTTGAAACCGGGATTCATCCATGAAAAGCACACTTCTCCAGCGTGCCACTGGCCATTGAAAGTGACCACACCCTGGGGAAGACGAATATGCAGATGAGCTTCCCTGAGATGCTTTCTGACATTTTGTGAAGACATTCTTCAGTAGTGCAAACCCACAGTTTCATCAGCTGGTGGCTGGTCTCAGATGATCCTGCAGGTGAAGAAGCCAGATGTGGAGGTCCTGGGCTGGCGTGGTTACATGTGGTCTGCGGTTGTGAGCCCGGTTAGACATACTGCCAAATTCTCTAAAACGACGTTGGAGGGAGCTTATGGTGGATACATTAACATTCATTTCTGCACATTTTACAGTGGCCTTTTATTGTACACAGCACAAGGTGTGTAATGATCATGCTGTGTAATCAGCTTTTTGATATGCCACATCTGTCAGGTGGATTGATTATCTTTGCAAAGTAGAAATGCTAACTAACAGGGATGTAAACAAATTTGTGCACAACATTTAAGAGAAATACGCTTGTTGTGTGTGTGAAACATTTCTGGGATTTTTATTTCAGCTAATGAAACATGGGACCAACACTTTACATGTTGCGTTTATATTTTTGTTCCGAATATATACACAGGGTCAGTTCCAGTACCATATTTTCAATGCACCGGGATATTGGATAGATAGTTATCTAACCCAAGGGTGGTAAACTATGTTAAAGAATAACTAGTCTGAGAGGTCATGATCCCAGTTTGTGTTATTTAGGACAGTGTTTTTTTTATCCTGGTCCTGGGGACCCAGGGTGCACATTTTAGATTTTGGCCTAGCATTACACACCTGATTCCACTAATGGTTTGATGATGAATTGATTAGTGGAATCAGGTCTGTAGTGATTGGGTAAAAACGAAATGTATCCCTTTGGGTCCCCAGGACTAGGATTAAGAAACACTGCTTTATGCACATCTCCTGGATAATAGGGGTGCTGAGGGTGCTGCAGCCCCTGATGAATTGAAATGTAAAAAAATTATTATAAAAAAATAAAAATGGGCTGAAATGTATTGTCTGTCTAATTAAAAAGTACCTTGACAGTATCTAACAATATAGATTAACTTTGTTTAGTAGGATCTAACTATCCTCAGTATAACTACATCAAACTCCAAAGATGCAAGGAATTAAAAGTAACAATTTCCAAACATCACTCCTTCCCTTCCTCCCTCCATCCTTACCCCATAGACCAGTTCTCCCACCATGCCATTCCAGATCTTGGTCTCGGGGTCTCTGGCTCCATACTTGCCGTCAGGGACGATGGCGATCTTGTACTTGATGCCGATGTGTTTGGCGATCTCTGAGGCCAAGTCCACGCAGTAGCCCTCGAACTGGTCATTCCCCTCGAACATCTCCCAGTTCTTCTTCAGCATCACATAAGGACCCTCCTACACCCACAAACACACCAATCAGAGACAGAGAGGGGGGCGCGGGGAGGTCAAACTGACCAATCAACTCACATTGACCACTGACCAACAAATCAGGGACTTCTTCTGGAGTTACACGTTGACGTCGTATCAGTTACACGTTGACGTCGTATCAGTTAGACGTTGACGTCGTATCAGTTACACGTTGACGTCGTATCAGTTAGACGTTGACGTCGTATCAGTTACACGTTGACGTCGTATCAGTTACACGTTGACGTCGTATCAGTTACACGTTGACGTCGTATCAGTTACACGTTGACGTCGTATCAGTTAGACGTTGACGTCGTATCAGTTACACGTTGACGTCGTATCAGTTAGACGTTGACGTCGTATCAGTTACACGTTGACGTCGTATCAGTTACACGTTGACGTCGTATCAGTTACACGTTGACGTCGTATCAGTTACACGTTGACGTCGTATCAGTTACACGTTGACGTCGTATCAGTTAGACGTTGACGTCGTATCAGTTACACATTGACGTCGTATCAGTTAGACATTGACGTTGATCAGTTACACGTTGATCAGTTAATGTACATGCCATATCTAGAATGATATTACAATAGTAGTATCTGTCACATACCATTAGTCTAGAATGATAACAAAAAAGTACCAACTCTTAAGGCATACTGGGCTATGTCCTAACTTGAGGTGTGTATACTGTAACTCAATGTAAATGGGAGAGTTGTGTGAATATATGATTTACTCACATGGATCTCAAGCCTTATAGGAATATACTTGCATTAATCAAATATCTAAACATCAATAGAATTTCCATTATCTTAAAGCAGAATCTTGTCACATTTGTACATGTTGTCCAAGCATCAAAGCACATGTCTTTTTCTAAACCTCGTTATCATACACACATCAGCAGCCCCCTGAGATCTCTCTCTCTCTCCAATAACTCAACATGAATCACTCTTAACGAAGTCACGAACACAATCAGAGATTCTCCCAAACATAGCAGTGATGCTCCAACCGTCAGACTTACAGTTGAAGTCAGAATTTTACATACACTTAGGTTGGAGTCATTAAAATTAGTTTTTCAACCACTCCACAAATTTCTTGTTAACAAACTATAGTTTTGGCAAGTCGGTTAGGACATCTACTTTGTGCATGAAACAAGTAATTCTTCCCAAAAATTTTTACAGACAGATTATTTTACTTATAATTCACTGTATCACAATTCCAGTGGGTCACTAGTTTACATACACTAAATTGACTGTGCCTTTAAACAGCTTGGAAAATTCCAGATAATTATGTCAAGGCATTAGAAGCTTCTGATAGGCTAATTGACATCATTTCAGTCAATTGGAGGTGTACCTGTGGATGTATTTCAAGGCCTACCTTCAAACTCAGTGCCTCTTTCCTTGACATCATGGGGAAATCTAAAGAAATCAGCCAAGACCTCAGAAAATAAATTGTAGACCTCCACAAGTCTGGTTCATCCTTGGGAGAAATTTCCAAATGCTTGAAGGTACCACATCGATCTGTACAAACAATAGTACACAAGTATAAACACCATGGGACAACACAGCCGTCATACCGCTCAGGAAGGAGACGCGTTCTGTCTCCTAGAGATTAACGTACTTTGGTGCGAAAAGTGCAAATCAATCCCAGAACAACAGCAAAGGACCTTGTGAAGATGCTGGAGGAAACAGGTTCAAAAGTATTTATATCCACAGTAAAACGAGTCCTATAACGAAATAACCTGAAAGGCTGCTCAGCAAAGAAGAAGCCACTGCTCCAAAACCGCCATAAAAAAAGCCAGACTATGGTTTGCAACTGCACATGGGGACAAAGATCATACTTTTTGGAGAAATGTCCTCTGGTCTGATGAAACACAAATAGAACTGTTTGGCCATAATGACCATCATTATGTTTGGAGGAAAAAGGGGGAGGCTTGCAAGCCGAAGAACCTCATCCCAACTGTGAAGCACAGGGGTGGCAGCTTCATGTTCTGGGGGTGCTTTGCTGCAGGAGGGACTGGTGCACTTCACAAAATAGATGGCATCATGAGAAGGAACATTTTGTGGATATATTGAAGCAACATCTCAAGACATCAGTCAGGAAGTTAAAGCTTGGTCGCAAATGGGTCTTCCAAATGGACAATGACTCCAAGCATACTTCCAAAGTTGTGTCAAAATGGCTTAAGAACAACAAAGTCAAGGTATTGGAGTGGCCATCACAAAGCTCTGACCTCAATCCTATAGAGAATTTGTGAGCAGAACTGAAAAAGTGTGTGCGAGCAAAGAGGCCAACAAACCTGACTCAGTTACACCAGCTCTGTCAGGAGGGATGGGCCAAAATTCACCCAATTTATTGTGGGAAGCTTGTGGAAGGCTACCTGAAATGTTTGACCCAAGTTAAACAATTTAAAGGCAATGCTACCAAATACTAATTGAGTGTGTGTAAACTTCTGACCCACTGGGAATGTGATGAAAAAAAAGCTGAAATAAATCATTCTCTCTACTATTATTCTGACATTTCACATTCTTACAATAAAGTGGTGATCCTAACTGACCTAAGATTGGGAATTTTTACTTGGATTACATGTCAGGAATTGTGAAAAACTGAGTTTAAATATATTTGGCTAAGGTGTACGTAAACTTCCGACTTCAATGGTCTTAACGGCATAGACAACACCAAAATCATATCTCATCAACAATCTAAACCCGAGATGAGTTCATATTCCATGCCATCCCATTTTATTAGATGGTACAAAATTGCCGATCTTAAAATTGAATCCTGACGTGCTGTACTGTATATGAGGATCTAGAGAACAGACGGTGTACTGTACTGTGTATGAGGATCTAGAGAACAGATGGTGTACTGTACTGTGTATGAGGATCTAGAGAACAGATGGTGTGCTGTACTGTGTATGAGGATCTAGAGAACAGATGGTGTGCTGTACTGTGTATGAGGATCTAGAGAACAGATGGTGTACTGTACTGTGTATGAGGATCTAGAGAACAGATGGTGTGCTGTACTGTGTATGAGGATCTAGAGAACAGATGGTGTACTGTACTGTGTATGAGGATCTAGAGAACAGATGGTGTACTGTACTGTGTATGAGAATCTAGAGAACAGATGGTGTACTGTACTGTGTATGAGGATCTAGAGAACAGATGGTGTACTGTACTGTGTATGAGGATCTAGAGAACAGATGGTGTACTGTACTGTGTATGAGGATCTAGAGAACAGATGGTGTGCTGTACTGTGTATGAGGATCTAGAGAACAGATGGTGTACTGTACTGTGTATGAGGATCTAGAGAACAGATGGTGTGCTGTACTGTGTATGAGGATCTAGAGAACAGATGGTGTACTGTACTGTGTATGAGGATCTAGAGAACAGATGGTGTGCTGTACTGTGTATGAGGATCTAGAGAACAGATGGTGTACTGTACTGTGTATGAGGATCTAGAGAACAGATGGCGTACTGTACTGTGTATGAGGATCTAGAGAACAGACGGTGTAGATAGAACATGGGCTCAGCTTGATTTTGGTCTACTTATGACTTTGGATAAGTCTCTTCTTAACCCTGCCTTACTTTTCTGAAAATATTAGCATATTAAAAGGGCAACAGTTTGACATCAGAATAGGTGACTTTGTAGAGTGTTTAGCAGTGATAGTATACACACACACAAACCGCTTGGGGTTTTGCCGACAGTGGATTATTTCATGTTTAAACCCCTTATAGTTTTGTTATCAGTTTGTCGCAGACTCTTTTGTCACAGTGTGTTTGTGTGTGTGTTATTGCGGTGTGTTTAGTCTCGGTGCAGGTGCATGGAGGGATATTGGGCGTGTGTTTGAAAAAGTGAAGTTTTTCTCTGATGCTGAACACCACGTCAGATGTCTTACATGAGGATGTGGGAAGAGGGAGAGAGGAAAGGAGGGAAGAATGACAAGGCTGAAAGAGTGTAGAGATGGCAAGAGAGAGGGTGGTTTTAAGGGGAGAAGAGAGAGAGGAATGACAGGGCTGAGAGAGAGAGAGAGAGAGAGAGAGAGAGAGAGAGAGAGAGAGAGAGAGAGAGAGAGAGAGAGAGAGAGAGAGAGAGAGAGAGAGAGAGAGAGAGAGAGAGAATAGTAGCTTTAGTGGTGAAGGGTTCAGGTAGATAAGAAATGAAACAGTGGAACATCAGCAGAGACACCAGAAAGAGAGAGAGCTCCTTATCAGGGTTGGGGCCAATTCCATTTAAATTCAAGTCAATTCAGGAGGTACACTGAAATTCCAATTCCAATTTCAATAATTTTCAAATATAAAAATGTAGAATTGGAATTTGATTTACTTCATGAATTGACCAGAATTAAAAATGGAATTGACCTCAACCCTGATCTTAATTAAGCAGCCAGCCATTACAATATCCAGTACAACATAATACGTTTACCAGAGTTCCTGAAACTTCAACATCAGGGACAACAGACTTTAGCTGCAGATGCATCTACAGTACCTTGCAAAAGTATTCATCCCCCTTGGTGTTTTTTCAATTTTGTTGCATTACAACCTGTAATTTAAATAGATTTTTATTTGGATTTCATGTAATGGACATACACAAAATATTCCAACTTGGTGAAGTGAAATTGAAAAAAAGAATCAAAAGATTCTACAAAAATAAGAAATGGAAAAGTGGTGCGTGCACATGTATTCACCCCCTTTAATATGAAGCCCCTAAATAAGATCTGGTGCAACCAATTACCTTTAGAAGTCACATAATTAGTTAAATAAAGTTCACCTGTGTGCATTCTAAGTGTCACATGATCTGTCACATGATCTCAGTATATATACACCTGTTCTGAAAGGCCCCAAAGTCTGCAACACCACTAAGCAAGGGGCACTATCAAGCAAGCAGCACCATGAAGACCAAGGAGCTCTCCAAACAGGTCAGGGACAAAGTTGTGGAGAAGTACAGATCAGGGTTGGGTTATAAAAAAATATCAGAAGTTTTGAACATCCCACAGAGCACCATTAAATCTACTATTAAAAAATGGAAAGAAAACAAACCTGCCAAGAGAGGGCCGCCCACCAAAACTCACGGACCAGGCAAGGAGGGCATTAATCAGAGGCAACAAAGTGACCAAAGATAAGGAGCTGGAAAGCTCCACAGCGGAGATTGGAGTATCTGTCCATCGGACCACTTTAAGCCATACACGCCACAGAGCTGGGCTTTATGGAAGAGTGGCCAGAAAAAAGACATTGCTTGAAGAAAAAAATAAGCAAGCACGTTTGGTGTTCACCAAAAGGTATGTGGGAGACTCGTCAAACTAATGGAAGATGGTACTCTGGTCAGATGAGACTAGATTTGAGCTTTTGGCCATCAAGGAAAACACTGTCTGGCACACACCCAACAATCCTCTCATCACTACGAGAACACCATCCCCACAGTGAAGCACGGTGGTGGCAGGATCATGCTGTGGGGATGTTTTTCATCGGCAGGGACTGGGAAACTGGTCAGAATTGAAGGATGACACTAAATACAGGGAAATTCTTGAGGGAAACCTGTTTCAGTCTTCCAGAGATTTGAGACTGGGACGGAGGTTCACCTTCCAGCAGGACAACGACCCTAAGCATTTTGCTAAAGCAACACTCTCAAGTGGTTTAAGGGGAAACTTTTAAATGTCTTGGAATGGCCTTTTCAAAACCCAGACCTCAATCCAATTGAGAATCTGTGGTATGACTTAAAGATTGTTGTACACCAGCGGAACCCATCCAACTTGAAGGAGCTGGAGCAGTTTTGCCTTGAAGAATGGGCAAAAATCCCAGTGGCTAGATTTGCTAAGCTTATAGAGACATACCCCAAGAGATTTGCAGCTGTATTGCTGCAAAAAGTGGCTATACAAAGTATTGACTTTGGGGGGGTTGAATAGTTATGCATGCTCAAGTTTTCAGTATTTTTTGTCTTATTTCTTGTTTATTTCACAATCCAAAATATTTTGCATCTTCAAAGTGGTAGGCATGTTGTGTAAATCAAACGACACAAACCCCTAAAAAATATTTTTTAATTCCAGGATGTCAGGCAACAAAATAGGAAAAATGCCAAGGGGGTGAATACTTTCGCAAGCCACTGTAGAATAGAACAATGTAAATGATGGGAGACCATGAAGTAACAGCAGCCTCTCGCTGTGTCAATGCACAGTCCCTGATGCAGTCTTCAGAGAACACCATAGAAACAGAATGACTAGAGCTGCTATCTGCAGGGGGCGTGATGACATGTGATGACTCTCAGCAGTGGGGTGGGCTCACAGGCACGTCATCATGGTGATGGAATATTAAATACAGCCATCACTGACAACACGCTGCATCTAGCACACACACACACACACACACACACACACACACACACACACACACACACACACACACACACACACACACACACACACACACACACACACACACACACACACACTCACAGTAGCATTTGCACACAAGTGTGTGCATGATTGTGTGTGATTGTGTTGTTCTTTACAATTAAGGGTGTGTCTATGCATGCGTACACTTTGAGATTGTGTTTTTGTGACTGTCAGGGTGTGTTTGTTTGAGACTGTGATTATGTCAGTGTGTTGGGGGTGTGTTTGTGTATGCATCTGTGAGACAGCACACAGTGTGTGAATGTGTGTGTGTGACAGTATAGATGCACTCTGTGTGGGTGTGTTTCTTTACGACTGGCCCCTGTCTGATCCGTGTGTGTTTCTGTACGACTGGCCCCTGTCTGATCTGTGTGTGTTTCTGTACGACTGGCCCCTGTCTGATCTGTGTGTGTCTTTTTCTCAGCATTATGGGACACAATTCCTTTCTAATTCCCTGAACATCCAAAAAGATAATCCCAAAAATATTCAAACTTTTTTTTTAGTCTACAGTTCCCCCAGTTCACAGAGAAGGAAATGTCAAGTCATGACAAAGCAGAATTACAGACAGATGGATAGATAGATAGATAGATATCTTCATCTGTGTGATTCCTCTTCTCTCAATGTCGCTGCAATATGATTACAGAGCGATAGAGAGCTAGAGTCTCAGTGGCTCTGTCTGTCAGTGTGAGTCCTTCTGTGAGTCCATCTCCCGTCTGTCTTTGTGTCTGTCTGTACTGTAAGTCTTCAGTGTCGTAGCAGAGGCCTCCTCGTCAGTGGCTGTAAAGAGGAGGAGGTGGCTGAGGTAACATTAGCCATGGCCATCTGACAGGGGCATAGATCATCCAGAGAGAGAAGGAGGGAGAGGGGGAGAGAAGTAGGGAGAGGGGGAGAGAAGGAGGGAGAGGGGGAGGGAGAGGGTGGGAGGGAGGGAGAGGGTGGGAGGGAGAGGGAGAGGGTGGGAGAGGGAGAGGGAGAGGGTGTGAGAGGGAGAGAGAGGGAGAGGGTGGGAGGGAGAGGGAGAGGGTGGGAGAGGGAGAGAGAGGGAAAGCGTGGAAGAGAGAGGGAGAGGGTAGGAGAGAGAGGGAGAGGGTGAGAGGGAGAGGGAGAGGGTGGGAGAGGGAGAGAGAGGGAGAGTGTGGGAGAGAGAGGGAGAGGGTAGGAGAGAGAGGGAGAGGGTGAGAGGGAGAGGGAGCGAGAGGGAGAGGGAGAGGGGGAGGGAGGAAGAGAGAGGGGGAGGGAGGAAGGAAAAGAGAGGGAGAGGGGAGGGGGAGGGAGAGAGAAAAAGGAAGAGGGAGGGAAAGATAGAGGGGGAGGGAGGAAGAGAGAGGGAGAGGGGGAGGGAGGAAGAGAGAGGGAGAGGGGGAGGGTGGAAGAGATAGGGAGAGAGGGAAAGAAAGAAAGAGGGAGAGGGAGGAAGAGAGAAAGAGGTAGAAGGGGGGAGAGAGAGAGAAAGAGGAAGACAGTGACGTCCATAGAGAGAAGGGGGGGGGACACGATAAAAGATAAAAGGACTAAAAGTCCTCTCTCTTTCACACTTGACAGATGACGTCAAGGAAAACCAAATCAATATAAAGACAACCTGCCAGTGACAAGTCTGATTCCTCTCTTACAGTCCCCTACTCTCTCCTCCCTCACTATGACCTGGTACTGCTACAATACCCTAGGGACACTGATCTGTCATATACACTGGTGTCACTACCAGCTCTCACCACGAGAGGCCCTGTGGGCCCTCTGCTCTCTAATTCAATGTGGGTGCATCTCAACAGCACAACAAATCCTCCTCTCCGTCATCTGTACAGATTTGAGAAAACAGCGTAGTCGATTCCTACAGAACATTGACTTTCCACCTTTCAAGTTGTTTAATATCAGTACAGATGGACAGGAGTTGAAGACAGGAGTTGAGGACTTGCCTAAAATTTTTTAATTAGGAAGCCGTTTTAGACTGTTGGGATGCATCTTCTGTGTGATTGAGGAAAGGAGAGGAGGCAGAGGAGTACATTACCATGATAGTTGTCACGACGACTGTCCTGTTCTCAATGTTTGTGCTGTCATTGGACAACAGCACCTCATTCTGGACCAGGACCAGTTTGTCAATGTCGTTCCAGTAGCCAATCTGAGAGAGGAAAGGGAGAGGTGAAAACCAGACAAAACTGCATTTTCATTAAACCCAAATAATTTCCCCCGACATCCCTGTGTGTCTATTCCTACCCGTTGTGGTCCGTTGCTCTTCAGTTCAAACACGTCCATGGTGTAGTTGACTCTGCGGCCGTAGTGGTCAAACTGGATGTTACCTGTTAGACCCTGGATACGCACCTGGAGACAGGACAACAGAGAACACAGGTCAGGACAGAGAACAATAAGGAACACAAAGGACCAAAGAATACCTGTTTGAGTGTGCGTTCCATGTCTATGCCCTGGTTCCAGGGAGCAGCTGGGTTGGCCAGACAGTCTCCAGCATTTCCTCTACGGGAGATGTCTATCTTCTGACGACGCAGGTTCCTGAAGGCCTCGGCCATCACCAAAACCCCATCATACGTCAGAGACGAGGTGTACTGGGGAGAGAGGAGAGGGGAGAGGAGGGAAGGGGAAGAGGAGGAGGAGGAGGGAGAAAGAGTATATTAGATGATTTTACATCAACAGCGTAGAGCCTATAACAGACATGATGATGCCTGTTTTAGGAATCAGGAAATGCCTGTTTCATGCTGTGGGTTCCTCTCTTGACAAAACACTGGATTAGTAATGTACAAAATAAGTCCCATCTATGTGAATGAATGGATCCCCATGAGACCCATCTGCGGCAGTAAGATCATGATTTGAGAGATGAGGTTTTCAGAGGAGGCTTATCTGACTGACAGCTCTGTAACCGGTAAGACACATAGCACTATGGAGGTATTCACACACACAGCAGGGAGACCTCACATCAACACACACACACACACACACACACACACACACACACACACACACACACACACACACACACACACACACACACACACACACACACACACACACACACACACGCACATTGCTGCATAGGCCGTCACAGCCACAGCAGGAAACATTCACATCATGACAGAGACCCAACTGAGGAGGAGAAGAGAAGAGGAAGGATGAGGGGATGATAAATTCAGGGGACGCACTTCACATCAGGTCAGTGTCACTCTGACATGTCTTCCTTTTCTTTCTCACTCTGTGTGTTGGGGTGGTTATATACCATGCCGTTTTGATGATCTTCCCTTGATATTTTCTCAAGATTTTCTTTGAGAACCGACATGCTTGTTCTTCTGTGACCCTGGAAGTCTTAATACTCTTTGACAGGTATTAATAAAACACAACCTGTCCTTAGTTCTAACATTCTAATTGATTGTGATTGATGATGATACATAAAGCTGCCCATTTAATTGTACAGAAAGGGCCTCGTCATTCACTAATGCAGTATGCATCTGTATCCCGCAGACCGAACAGTGAAGTGTTTGTTATTTTGGTCTTGAAAGGTGTTTCCAATAATGGTTTGATGTCAGCATATGACATTTGGTTTCATAGCATATTCCAGAAACAGAATTCTGAGAATGACAAACTCAAAATCTCACTACTCTTTTGGAGGCTCCCCAGAGGAGGAAGGGGAGGACCATTCTCTCCAGTGAATTTCATAAAATGTTTAATTGCAAGACATTTAAAAAGTTATAATGTTTAGATAAAACTATAATAAATATAATCACGTCACCAAATAACTGATTAAAACACTATTTTAACCAAGAAGGTCTACAGTAGCCTCAACAGCAGTCTGTAGGGTAGCACCATGGTGTAGCTGGAGGACAGCTAGCTTCCGTCCTCCTCTGGATACATTGACTTCAATACAAAATCTCGGAGGCTCATGGGCCTCACCCCATTCCATAGACTTACACAGTAATTATGACAACTTCCGGAAGACGTCCTCCAGCCCAGTGGCGTAGCCTTGGCCTACCTAGTGTGATTTCAGGCCTACCCCAAAAATGCCCCAGAAATGATAAAATATGAATTGTGTTATATTTTATTACATTTTTAAAAGAACCGCATGTGAGAAGTGTTTTCAATGGGTCATTTTATTATAATGTAACAAAGGCATAGTCCGCGACAATCAAGTTGGCTTCAGACTATTTGTTACATTTAAAAAAAAAATCATACAGTGGTTTACCTTAACAACTTGGCAATGTCACGTGGCTAAACTTTGTAGCGCATAGGCTAGCAAGCTAGTTTACTGGAATTGACTCACCAGCAAGGTCATTTAGTAGTTCTAGCAATGGCAAACCAAATGTCGATCGCTAGGTTTTTCAGAAAAAGACGTCTGAGTCAAAGGAGTGTGTGCCAAAAAATTATTTGGATCCATCTACTGATAGCTTCCAGAATGAGACATTAACAGGTGGGGCCAGGATAGAAACAATCGCAATCGCAACAGCCAATGCCACGTTGAGCCAGGCATGCTTGCCTACCCCACCGTCTCCTCTCGTTCTTGATGCTGCGGCGGGGGTGAACCTGCAGTAGGTCCACCGACAGATTTGTTTGCCGTTGATGAACCAGCCTGTCAACCAAAGCTAGCAAAGTTCCCTTCAAGTATGATAAATGGCAAATCACGCTGCTTCTCTTCAAGGTGGTATGACCAGTTCGTGTGGATTGAGTATAGTAAAGCAAAAGATACAATTTATTGTACGTTTTGTAGGCCCTTTTCTGGGGCAAATGTCGAATTTAGATTTATACGAGATGGATTTAAAAACTGGAAACTCACAACAAATGCTTGGTGCAAACACAGGAATAGCAAGTTACATTCTAGTGTCCTTGCAAAATGTGAATCCTACAAGGCGACCTATGAGCCTAGAAGTCGTGTGACTGTGTTGAACCAAATACATGGTGTTGCAAACATGGATTTTATAGAAAGAAACCGTGCACATGTTAAAGTGGTCAAAGATATTGTTCTAATGTGTGCAAAGCAGGATATTCCACTCAGAGGGCATAGAGAAACCGTAGAGGCAATCAACAAAGGTAACTTTTTCGAAATCTTCAATTTTATGTCAAATTATGACTCAGAAATACAAAACAGACTTAATGAGCTACCTCGCAATGACACGCTTATGAGCCCCGAAATTCAGAACGAGTTGCTGGAGTGTGCAGCATCATTGTTACTGTGGAGGATAAAAGATGAAGTTAATTCTGCGCCTTCCAAGTACACTGCTCAAAAAACTAAAGGGAACACTTAAACAACACAATGTAACTCCAAGTCAATCACACTCTGTGAAATCAAACTGTCCACTTAGGAAGCAACACTGATTGACAATAAATTTCACATGCTGTTGTGCAAATGGAATAGACAACAGGTGGAAATTATAGGCAATTAGCAAGACACCCCCAATAAAGGAGTGGTTCGGTAGGTGGTGACCACAGACCACATCTCAGTTCTTATGCTTCCTGGCTGATGTTTTGGTCACTTTTGAATGCTGGCGGTGCTTTCACTCTAGTGGTAGCATGAGACGGAGTCTACAACCCACACAAGTGGCTCAGGTAGTGCAGCTCATCCAGGATGGCACATCAATGTGAGCTGTGGCAAGAAGGTTTGCTGTGTCTGTCAGCGTAGTGTCCAGCATGGAGGCGCTACCAGGAGACAGGCCAGTATATCAGGAGACGTGGAGGAGGCCGTAGGAGGGCAACAACCCAGCAGCAGGACCGCTACCTCCACCTTTGTGCAAGGAGGAGCAGGAGGAGCACTGCCAGAGCCCTACAAAATGACCTCCAGCAGGCCACAAATGTGCATGTGTCTGCTCAAACGGTCAGAAACAGACTCCATGAGGGTGGTATGAGGGCCTGACGTCCACAGGTGGGGGTTGTGCTTACAGCCCAACACCATGCAGGACGTTTGGCATTTGCCAGAGAACACCAAGATTGGCAAATTCGCCACTGGCGCCCTGCGCTTTTCACAGATGAAGCAGGTTCACACTGAGCACATGTGACAGACGTGACAGAGTCTGGAGACGCCGTGGAGAACGTTCTGCTGCCTGCAACATCCTCCAGCATGACCGGTTTGGCGGTGGGTCAGTCATGGTGTGGGGTGGCATTTCTTTGTGGGGCCGCACAGCCCTCCATGTGCTCGCCAGAGGTAGCCTGACTGCCATTAGGTACCGAGATGAGATCCTCAGACCCCTTGTGAGACCATATGCTGGTGCGGTTGGCCCTGGGTTCCCCCTAATGCAAACAATGCTAGACCTCATGTGGCTGGAGTGTGTCAGCAGTTCCTGCAAGAGGAAGGCATTGATGCTATGGACTGGCCTGCCCGTTCCCCAGACCTGAATCCAATTGAGCACATCTGGGACATCATGTCTCGCTCCATCCACCAACGCCACGTTGCACCACAGACTGTCCAGGAGTTGGCGGATGCTTTAGTCCAGGTCTGGGAGGAGATCCCTCAGGAGACCATCCGCTATCTCATCAGGAGCATGCCCAGGCGTTGTAGGGAGGTCATACAGGCACGTGTAGGCCACACACACTACTGAGCCTCATTTTGACTTGTTTTAAGGACATTACATCAAAGTTGGATCAGCCTGTAGTGTGGTTTTCCACTTTAATTTTGAGTGTGACTCCAAATCCAGACCTCCATGGGTTGATAAATTGGATTTCCATTGATTATTTTTGTGTGATTTTGTTGTCAGCACATTCAACTATGTAAAGAAAAAAGTATTTAATAAGATTATTTCTTTCATTCAGATCTAGGATGTGTTATTTTAGTGTTCCCTTTATTTTTTTGAGCAGTATATTTTGCCACACTAGCAGATGAATATAAAGATCAATCTAAACTAGAACTTGTTGCTGTGTTTATCTGATACATTCATGCTGAAATGGTTAAAGAAAGAGCTGTTGTGTTTATGGAAACCGCTGATTTGTCTGCATAAGGAATTTGCGTTGCAACCCCTGGAGTAGGATCCCACTCTTCGTGTGGGTTTTTGTTTAGATGGCACTTCAGTCATGTCAGGGAACAGAGGAGGGATACATGTCCTACTAAAGCAAACATTTAAGCAAGCTGTGTCGGGACACGTCAGTACTTTCTTTGACACAGTAAACCAGCTGCACACATTTATGAGTGGATCCCACAGACATGCTTGATTCATGAAGTACAGAAAGAGTTGCATCCCGATAGACCATGTATCGAGCTAGGAAGATCCACGGATGTACGGTGGAGTTCAAAATCAGGGTCTGTGAGTAAAGTGCTGTTACTGCTTGATGTCATTTTAGAGGTTTTTGCAGAGTTTTCAGATGCTTGTAGCAGCCGATGCCCTCTTACAACAAATCCAGAACAATACGTTTTTATTCCTGTTAGTCACATTTAGTAAATTGTTTGACACTAGTGATTTTGCTACGAAGGGATTACAAAGCTCTACATTATCTGTGATGGACGGTATTGGTTTAATTGAAATCCTCAAAAGCAGCTGTTCTACGTTCAGAGATAACTCAGGGGGAGACTTGTCTTGTCTGTCCCTAGTAAGATGTCATTTTCTATAGTAGAGTCGGGCAGGGCGTGACAGGGGGTGTTTTGGGTTCTTCTATGGTTTCTATTTCTATGTTTAAGTTCTAGTTTGTCTATTTCTATGTTGGGATTGTTTGGGGTTGATCTCTAATTGGAGGCAGCTGATCCTCATTGCCTCTGATTAGAGATCATATTTAAGTAGGGGTTTTTCTCTTCCTGTTTGTGGGTTATTAATTTTGTGAGTAGTGTATGCCTGCTCTGTGTCACGGCTTTCTTGTTTTTTGTATTTCAAGTTTATTGGTTATTGCATTAGTTTCACGATTTAATAAAAGATGTGGAACTACGATCATGCTGCGTATTGGTCTGATCCTTCTGAAAGCCCTGACAGAATCACCCACCAGAAAAGGACCAAGCAGCGTGCCCAGGAGGAGCAGGGATCCTGGGCCAGGGAAAGGAGTGAATGGAGGATCCTGGACGTGGAAGGAAATCCAGGCCGGAATGGATCGCCTCCCATGGGAACAGGTGGAAGCAGCGAGGGAAGTACAGCAACGAGATCAACAGGCAAGGCAACGAAGGAAGCACGAGAGGCATTCCTCAAAAAAATGGGGGGGGCTCATGGGAAGTTTGGCAGAGTCAGGGTGGAGACCTGAGCCAACTCCCCGTGCTTACTGTGGGGAGAAAGTGACGGGGCAGGCACCGTGTTGTGCGGTGATGCGCACTGTGTCGTCAGGGCGCATTCACAGGCCGGTGGGATCTGTGCCGCACCCTGCAGTTGTCGAGCTGAGTAGAGCATCCAGCCAGGGCGGGGTGTGCAAGCCACACGCACCAGACCTCCGGTGCGCATCCGCGGCCCAGTACGTCCTGTGCCTGCTTCTCTCACTCTCCCTCCAGTGCGCCTACATAGTCCAGTACGTCCTGTGCCTGCTCCTCGCACTCTCCTTTCAGTGCGCATCCATAACCCGGTACAGCCAGTGCCTGCTGTGAGCACTCGGCCCTTAGTGCGTCTCCCCAGTCCGGTGAGACCGATTCCTGCTCCTCGCACTCTTCCTCCAGTGCGTATCCATAACCCGGTACAGCCAGTGCCTGCTGTGAGCACTCGGCCCTTAGTGCGTCTCCCCAGTCCGGTGAGACCGATTCCTGCTCCTCGCACTCTCCCTCCAGTGCGCCTCCATAGCCCAGTATGTCCTGTGCCTGCTCTGTGCACTCGCCCTGAGGTGCGTGTTACCAGTCTGGCGCCACCTATGCCAGTCCCACGCATCGGACCTCCAGTGCGCATCCCTAATCCAGAGCCTTCAGCGGTGGTCTGCAACCCAGAGCCTTCAGCGGTGGTCTGCAACCCAGAGCCTTCAGCGGCGGTCTGCAACCCAGAGCCTTCAGCGGCGGTCTGCAACCCAGAGCCTTCAACGGTGGTCTGCAACACAGAGCCTTCAGCGGTGGTCTGCAACCCAGAGCCTTCAGCGGCGGTCTGCAACCCAGAGCCTTCAGCGGCGGTCTGCAACCCAGAGCCTTCAGCAGCGGTCTGCAGCCCAGTGTCTTCAGCGACGGCCTTTAGCCCAGAGTCTTCAGTGGCGGTTGGCGGTCCGAAGCCTCCGGCGACGATCCATGGTCTGGTTCCTCTGGACATACAGAAGCGGGGGGATCAGAGGGCAGTGGGGGTACCACGCCCGGAACCAGAGCCGCCACCATAGACATTAGTCACCCATCCTACCCTCCCTTTGTGTTTTGTGTTTTTTTTTTTTTTTTTGCATTCGGAGTCTGCACCTTTGGGGGGGGGGGGGGTACTGTCACGTCCTGTCCCTAGTAAGATGTCATTTTCTATAGTAGAGTAGGGCAGGGTGTGACAGGGGGTGTTTTGGGTTGTTCTATGTCTTCTATTTCTATGTTGGGATTGTTTGGGGTTGATCTCTAATTGGAGGCAGCTGATCCTCATTGCCTCTGATTAGAGATCATATTTAAGTAGGGGTTTTTCTCTTCCTGTTTCTGGGTTATTCATTTTGTGAGTAGTGTATGCCTGCTCTGCGTCACGGCTTTCTTGTTTTTTGTATTTCAAGTTTATTGGTTATTGCATTAGTTTCACGATTTAATAAAAGATGTGGAACTACGATCATGCTGCGTATTGGTCTGATCCTTCTGAAAGCCCAGACAAGACTTTGATAAAGTTCTCAAGCTAAATAAAGAGATGATGATTAATCATGATATTAGTAATTGGGATGTGAGGGCATCACAGCAGCAAAAACTGCCTGTAAAAACCTTCACTGGAAAACATCCAGCATCAAGAGTGGCAGTGACCTGAGGCAACTTTGGAACAATATTCTAGACAGACAGATTACTGAGTTGAACTCACAATTTCATGATGACACATACGGGATCATGCAAGCGGCAGCCTCCTTTTCCAAAGAATCCCAAACCTGCGGCCTTAAAGAGCAGCTGAAGACCACATGCGATCATTATGCAATGTCAATTGAGGATTCTGAATTCACTGTTTTTATTCAGCAGTTGAGTTGCAAAATGATCATGGGAAAGAGTGACTTTTCCTCCATTGACAGCTGCCCTAATGATATTTTCCCTAATATAAACTCTCTGTTAAGGATCATTGTCACACTTCCAATGACATCATGCAGTGTGGAGACACTTTTCTCAACAACGACTAGGATAAAAAAAATCGTCTTCGCACATCAATGACAAGCGTCTGGCTGAACCACTTCAGTTTGCTGTCTTTTGAGCGTGAACTGACAGATATATTGGATTATGATGAAATCATCACCATATTCAACTCAAAGCCTCGCCGTCTGCACCTTGTGATGTAGGTCACGCCTTATGATACGTCTACTAAAGGTAAGGTACCATTTCATAGTACTACCGCCCGCCATGGTATAAATTGTAACATCAAATATAGGCTTGTTTGCCCATCGAGATTAAAGTGCGTCTGAAGATGAGTTTGTTGTTGGCAAGTTGGCAACTGGTCTAAATGTACTGTCTTATATGCTGGGATAGGTAATTATTTATATATGTAATGAGATTGCTCCAAGTACTATGCACTAGTATAAAATTATTGTATTACGAAAAAATATATGGTGCACGTCACAAAATAAATTAAATGAAGTAGAAAAAATGCATATCCATATTTTTCTAGGCCTATCCCCCCCAAAAAATCTAGCTACGCCCCTGCTCCAGCCTATCAGAGCTCTTGTAGTATGAACTGACATGTTGTCCACCCAATCAAAGGACCAGAGAATTAATCTAGTACTGAAAGCATAAGCTACAGCTAGCTAGCACTGCAGTGTTTAAAATATGGTGAGTTGTTGACTCAAAGAGAGAGAAAGACAACAGTTGAACAGTTTTGAACAAATTAATTTCTTCCAAAATGACGAAGCAAGAGAGAAAGAGAGAGAGCGATATTGTCATTTTTTCTCACTTTCAGTTTCACTTACTTAGCTAGCAAATGCAGCTAGCTAGTTTAGCCTACTGAAACACCTTGCTCAGAGCGATGCTATGTTAGCTAGCTGGCTATTACTTTCCAACACAACACTGAAACTCTTCCATGTCAAGGTAAGCTTTTGGTATTAATAGTGATATTTATTACATTGGACTAATGATTACACCCTATATTAGCTAGATGCAGGCAAGTGTGTGCAAGGTGGTATTGAATGTCACTGTCTGTCCATGTGTCACTGTCTGTCACCTCAAATGTGTCTCTCAACCTGTGTGCACCTACTTACTGTACGTTGTAAACTTTCATTCATAGTCTAGGTTGTAGCAACCTCATGATGGGTATGGGGAAAATGTGAGTATCATGTAGTAGCCTAAACCTATCGCTGTTACCTTGAACTGGGTAAATGGAATATGAATAATAGTAATCCAATATGCTGTAACAGAAATAAGGCCATGCTCATGAAAAAAAATGTCCTCCCTAATTTTAAACGGCACTGACCTAGTCATCCTAGGGCGGAGCTAGTCATCCTAGGGCAGGGCTAGTCATCCTAGGGCAGGGCTAGTCATCCTAGGGCGGGGCTAGTCATCCTAGGGCGGAGCTAGTCATCCTAGGGCAGGGCTAGTCATCCTAGGGCAGGGCTAGTCATCCTAGGACAGAGCTAGACATCCTAGGACAGAGTTAGTCATCCTAGGGCAGGGCTAGTCATCCTAGGGCAGGGCTAGTCATCCTAGGGCAGGGCTAGTCATCCTAGGGCAGGGCTAGTCATCTTAGTGCAAAGCGTGCTGGATGAATACTTAATGCTGAGATGGACAACCATGGAGATATTCTCGCTATACACCAAGTCACTTGGCTCTGTCATATCCTCACATGGTCTCTCCTATCATTGCTATGCAGACGACACACAATTAATCTTCTCCTTTCCCCCTTCTGATAACCAGGCGGCGAATCGCATCTCTGCATCTCTGTCAGACATATCAGTGTGGATGACGGATCACCAGCTCAAGCTGAACCTCGGCAAGACGGAGCTGCTCTTCCTCCCGGGGAAGGACTGCCCGTTCCATGATCTCGCCATCACGGTTGACAACTCCCTTGTGTCCTCCTCCCAGAGTGCTAAGAACCTTGGCGTGACCCTGGACAACACCCTGTCATTCTCCACTAACATCAAGGCGGTGACCCGATCCTGTAGGTTCATGCTCTACAACATTCGCAGAGTACGACCCTGCCTCACACAGGAAGCGGCGCAGGTCCTAATCCAGGCACTTGTCATCTCCCGTCTGGATTACTGCAACTCGCTGTTGGCTGGGCTCCCTGCCTGTGCCATTAAACCCCTACAACTCATCCAGAACGCCGCAGCCCGTCTGGTGTTCAACCTTCCCAAGTTCTCTCACGTCACCCCGCTCCTCCGCTCTCTCCACTGGCTTCCAGTTGAAGCTCGCATCCGCTACAAGACCATGGTGATTGCCTACGGAGCTGTGAAGGGAACGGCACCTCCATACCTTCAGGCTCTGATCAGGCCCTACACCCAAACAAGGGCACTGCGTTCATCCACCTCTGGCCTGCAGGTCCCCCTACCTCTGAGGAAGCACAGTTCCCGCTCAGCCCAGTCAAAACTGTTCGCTGCTCTGGCACCCCAATGGTGGAACAAGCTCCCTCACGACGCCAGGACAGCGGAGTCAATCACCACCTTCCGGAGACACCTGAAACCCCACCTCTTTAAGGAATACCTAGGATAGGATAAAGTAATCCTTCTAACCCCCCCCCCCCTTAAAAGATTTAGATGCACTATTGTAAAGTGGTTGTTCCACTGGCTATCATAAGGTGAATGCACCAATTTGTAAGTCGCTCTGGATAAGAGCGTCTGCTAAATGACTTAAATGTAAATGTAATGTAAAATATGGAGAGAGAGAGAGATTGAAGGTGTAAACTTAATGTAAACTTGAAGGTGAAAATCTAAATAGCATATTTTACTATATAGCTTCCCTATCAAAACAAAAAATGTCAAGCAGACAACGTAAGAAAATTAACAACAATGACAAATTGTTTGATGAAGAACACAAAAACCTAAGAAAGAAATTGAGGAACCTACCCAACCAAAAACATAGAGACTCAGAAAACCTGAGCCTCCGCCCTCACTATGGTGCATCTGTAACGATGTACGCTGGGAGTCAGGAAGCAAGTTAAGGGAGTGAATATTTAATAAATAAACACAACACAACACACAGACATGAAACAGAAACAATAACGCCTGGGGAAGGAACCAAAGGGAGTGACATAAATAGGGCAGGTAATCAAGGAGGTGATGGAGTCCAGGTGAGTGTCAATAAGCGCTGGGGGGGCGTGACGATGGTGACAGGTGTGTGTAATAATCAGCAGTCTGGTGACCAAAGAGGCCAGAGAGGGAGTATAGATGACAGAATTACTAAAACAATACAGAAATACACTATGGAAAGCACGTCAGAAATCAGCTCAATGTAATTGAAAAATCCATAGAATCTAACCGCTTCTTGGAAAATTGGAACTTACTAAACAAACAACATAAAGAGATATCTATCCAAAACAGAGATGAAGAACAAACAGCTAAAACATATTCATGATCAAATACAAATATTAGACTCAACTATTAAAGACTACCAGAACCCACTGGATTTTCTAATTTCATTGAATGAACTACAGGACAAAATAAAAACCCTCCAAGGCAAAAAAGCCTGTGGTGTTGATGGTGTCCAGATCACAAATTCCAATTGGCTATACTTAGACTCTTTAACATCATCCTCAGCTCTGGCATCTTCCAAAATTTCATCCCAATAACTCCAGTGGGATACAGCATACGTCAACAGCAACCTTCGGGAAATCCTCTACATTATCATTAACGGCAGACTCATATAATTCCTCAGTAAAAACAAGGTACTGAGCAAATGTCAAATTGGCTTATTACCATACGACAAACCACATATTCACCCTGCACACCCTAATTGACAAATAAACAAACAAAAAAAGGCAAAGTCTTCTCATGGTTTGATGATTTCCAAAAAGCGTTTGACTCAATTTGGCATGATGGTCTGCTTTTCAAATTGATGGAAAGCGGTGTTGGGGGAAAAAAACATACGACAATATAAAATCCAGATACACAAACAACAAGTTTGCGGTTAAAATTGGCAAAGAAATACACACATTTATTTCCACAGGCCGTGGGGTGAGACAGGGATACCCCACCCTCTTCAACATATACAGTGCATTCAGAAAGTATTCAGACCCGTTCCCCTTTTCCACATTTTGCTACGTTACAGCCTTATTCTAAAATGGATTAAATACATTTTTTTCTTTATCAATCTACTCACAATACCCCATAACGACAACGCGGAAACAGGTATTTAGAATGTTTGCAAATGTATTACAAATAATAAACAGAAATACCTTCTTTTATATCCGTTTTCAGACCTTTTACTATGATACTCGAAATTGATTTCAGGTGCATCCTGTTTCCATTGAACATCATTGAGATGTTTCTACAACTTGATTGGAGTCCACCTGTGGTAAATTCAATTGATTGGACATGATTTGGAAAGGCACACACCTGTCTATATAAGGTCCCACAGATGACAGTGCATGTCATAGCAAAAACCAAGTCATAAGGTGGAAGGAATTGTCCTTAGAGCTCTGAGACAGGATTGTGTCAAGGCACAGATCTGGGGAAGGGTACCAAAACATTTCTGCAGCATTGAACGTCCCCAAGAACACAGTGGCCTCCATCATTCTTAAATGGAAGAAGTTTGGAACCACCAAGACTCTTCCAGAGCTGGCCACTCGGCCAAACTGAACAATCGGGGGAGAAGGGCCTTGGTCAGGGAGGTGACCAAGAATCCGATGGTAACTCTGACAGAGCTCTAGAGTTCCTCTGTGGAGATGGGTGAATTTTCCAGAAGGACAACCATCTCTGCAGAACTCCACCAATCAGGCCTTTATGGTAGAGTGTCCAGATAGAAGCTATTCCTCAGTAAAAGGCACATGACAGCCCGTTTAGAGTTTGCCAAAAGGCACTTAAAGACTCTCTGCTGCTTTTTAATTATTTGTTATTCTCATCTCTTACTTTTTGGGGGGGATTTTCTTAAAACTGAATTGTTGTTTAAGGGCTTGTAAGTAAGCATTTCACTGTAAGGCCTACACCTGTTGTATTTGGCACATATGACAAATACTATTTGATTTGATTTGAGACCATGAGAAACAAGATTCTTTGGTCTGATGAAACCAAGATTGAACTCTTTGTCCTGAATGCCAAGTGTCACATCTGGAGGAAACCTGGCACCATCCCTACAGTGAAGCATGGTGGTGGCAGCATCATGCTGTAGGGATGTTTTTCAGCGGCAGGGACTGGGAGACTAGTCAGAACCGAGGCAAAGATGAACAGAGCAAAGCACAGAGAGATCCTTGATGAAAACCTGCTTCAGAGCGCTCAGGACCTTGACTGGGGTGAAGGTTCACCTTCCAACAGGACAACGACCCAAAGCACACATTTAAGACAATGCGGGAGTGGCTTTGGGACAAGTCTCTGAATGTCCTTGAGTGGCCCAGCTAGAGCCCGGACTTGAACCCGATAGAACATCTCTGGAGAGACCTGAAAATAGCTGTGCATAGTGTAACGCTTACTGTAAATGTTTTGTTTATTTCACTTTTGTTTAACTATTTCACTTGCTTGGCAATGTAATATATGTTTCCCATGCCAATAAAGCCCTTTGAATTGGAGAGAGAGCGAGAGAGAGGTGTGGGACACTATGTCTAACAGCCGAGTGTTTCCTACTGCTTCTCAGAGTCAAAGTGTGATTGGCTAAAGAGCTGTGACAGGAAAATAGTTTTCTCTCCAACATGATTCTAGAACCCTCTGCAGCAGTGTGTGAGTGTGTGTGTACCTTGGGTGGGATGTCAGAGCCTGGGTACTCTCTCTGGTCCAGTTTGTTCCAGCGCTGCATCAACTTGAGAACTATTGGCTTACTGAAGTCAACCAACTGGAAGCCTGTGATGTTAGCCCCACCATGCATGAATCTCTCTAGAGATATGTCTTTAAAACCCTTGAGGGGAGAGAGACAGAGGAGGAAGAAAGGGAGAGAGGGCGAGAGCGAGAGAGAGCGAAAGAGAATGAGAGAGAGAGAGCGAGAGAGAGAGAGAGAGAGAGTGTGTTAGGCACAACTGCATTTGAAGATTAACCTGGCTTTGCCTGAACATGGAAGCTCTGAGACAGGGATGCACCTTCTTTTCCCAAGCTAGAGAGAGAGAGAGAAGGAGAGAGAGTGCACTGTCTGAAGTGCCTTCAAACCGTTCTCCTCACAAAGGCATGGGTCTGTCTGTTTGGCTCAGAGTTGACTCACATTTTCCTCAGAGACAAGGTAAACCACAGCCACCTGCCTGAACCCCTCTGTACATACCACAACCTCCTCTCTTCTCCTCGTCTCCTCTCTTTCATCTGCACTAATCTAAAAAACCACATCATGTGGATGGGGACAGGGGTATCTGTTTTCACTTGTTCAGTTGGTTCATGTTAGCAGAGATGAAGGAGAGCAGGAGGGGTGCAGACAAGGAAATGAAACCACTTTAGACTATTGGGATGCACTAAGAAGCCACACACATACTTACCAGGTTGGCTAAGATGTAATGGTAGCCTTTGACATGTTTCCCCACACTAACGGCCTGGAGAAGAGAGAGCGAGAGAGAGAGAGAGAGAGAGAGAGAGAGCGAGAGAGAGAGAGAGAGAGAGAGAGAGAGAGAGAGAGAGAGAGAGAGAGAGAGAGAGAGAGAGAGAGAGAGAGAGAGAGAGAGAGAGAGAGAGAGAGAGAGAGAGAGAGAGAGAGAGAGAGAGCAAAAAGAGAATTACTTGACACATTGGAAAGAATTAACAAAATATCTGAGCAAACTAGAATGCTATCTGGCTCTGGGCAGAATACCTGACCACTGTGACTGACCCAAAATTAAGGAAAGCTTTGACTATGTACAGACTCAGTGAGCATAGTCTTGCTATTAAGAAAGGTTGCCGTAGGCAGACCTGGCACTCAAGAGAAGACAGGCTATGTGCACACTGCCCACAACATGAGGTGGAAACTGAGCTGCACTTCCTAACCTCCTGTCAAATGTATGACCATATTAGAGACACATATTTCCCTCAGATTACACAGACCCACAAAGAATTTGAAAACATATCCAATTTTGATAAACTCCCATATCTACTGGATGAAATACCACAGTGTGCCATCACAGCAGCAAGATTTGTGACCTGTTGCCACAAGAAAAGGGCAACCAGTGAAGAACAAATACCATTGTAAATACAACTTTTGTGATATTTTTTTTAAAATATTTTTTTCTCACTTTTGTTCATTATCTATTTCACTTGCTTTGGCAATGTAAACATATGTTTCCCACGCCAATAAAGCCCTTTAAAATTGAGAGCTAGAGAGAGCAATCTCTGTCTGACTGATGATGCCATCCATGCCAATACTACTGAGCCTGCTGTTCCTGGGCAGACCACTGCACAGGTGTGTGTTTGTGTGTTTGTGCGTGTGTCCGTGCTTGTAGTTGCTGGTGTGTGTCTGCCCATATTTGTCAGACCAGTAGACAGGAAGGGAGACCTGGCCAGAAGAGGAAATGATGCATGCACAGGGAAGTAGTGACAGATGGCTGACCAATGGGACATTACCCTGGAGCTGGGGTCAAAGATGACAGCAGCAGAGAAGAGGCAGACAGACACACCTGTCTCAACTGTTAGAGTCACAGTCTGGCCATCAGTAGATGCGTTCAGTGAAGAGAGGAGGAGAGGGGTACTAATGCGCATGAAATACCACAAGGCTGAGAGAGAGATTGTGTGTGTGTGTAATGGTGTGTGATGTTGAGTTCTGTGGTCACCTGTTCTAGAACACTCTGCGGTCTTTCATCAGACTCACCTGTTCTAGAATGCTCTGCAATCTCTCATCAGACTCACCTTTTCTAGAATGTTCTGCAGTCTCTCAGACTCACCTGTTCTAGAATGCTCTAAGTTCTCTCAGACTCACCTGTTCTAGAATGCTCTGCAGTCTCTCAGACTCACCTGTTCTAGAATGCTCTGCAGTCTCTCATCAGACTCACCTGTTCTAGAATGCTCTGCAGTCTTTCATCAGACTCACCTGTTCTACAATGCTCTGCAGTCTCTCATCAGACTCAGCTGTTCTAGAATGTCCTGCAGTCGCTCATCAGACTCACCTGTTCTAGAATGCTCTGCAGTCTCTCATCAGACTCACCTGTTCTAGAATGCTCTGCAGTCTCTCATCAGACTCACCTGTTCTAGAATGCTCTGCAGTCTCTCAGACTCACCTGTTCTAGAATGCTCTGCAGTCTCTCATCAGACTCACCTGTTCTAGAATGCTCTGCAGTCTCTCAGACACCTGTTCTAGAATGCTCTGCAGTCTCTCATCAGACTCACCTGTTCTAGAATGCTCTGCAGTCTCTCATCAGACTCACCTGCTCTAGAATGCTCTGCAGTCTCTGACTCATTTGTTCTAGAATGCTCTGCAGTCTCTCATCAGACTCACCTGTTCTAGAATGCTCTGCAGTCTCTCATCAGACTCACCTGTTCTAGAATGTCCTGCAGTCTCTCATCAGACTCACCTGTTCTAGAATGCTCTGCAGTCTCTCATCAGACTCACCTGTTCTAGAATGTCCTGCAGTCTCTCACCAGACTCACCTGTTCTAGAATGCTCTAAGTTCTCTCAGACACCTGTTCTAGAATGCTCTGCAGTCTCTCATCAGACTCACCTGTTCTAGAATGCTCTGCAGTCTCTCATCAGACTCACCTGCTCTAGAATGCTCTGCAGTCTCTGACTCATTTGTTCTAGAATGCTCTGCAGTCTCTCATCAGACTCACCTGTTCTAGAATGCTCTGCAGTCTCTCATCAGACTCACCTGTTCTAGAATGTCCTGCAGTCTCTCATCAGACTCACCTGTTCTAGAATGCTCTGCAGTCTCTCAGGCTCCAGGTCGATGACATACTTCCTCTCCTGCCGGCGGTCCAGGTCCTCTAGCAGACGACGGTACGCTGCCTGGTTGAAACTCTCCACGCAGATGGCACTCACCTGCACAGAGACAGAGCAATTAACCTGTGTGTGTGTGTGTGTGTGTGTGTGTGTGTGTGTGTGTGTGTGTGTGTGTGTGTGTGTGTGTGTGTGTGTGTGTGTGTGTTTGCATGTGTGCGCCCATGTGGTGCTCACCTGCCAACCATTTTGACCTGCTCGCTCCATGATTGCCTGTAGGATGGCGTAACCTAGACAACAGATCAGAGACGCAACGACAACCAGACATCATCAATCTGGAGAGATGCCAGCAAGGCCACATACATTTAATTTCAGAAAATTTAAGCTGAAGATAAAACAAATAGATCAAATATTTAAGTAAACAAAAACAGTGTCTTGGAACAATCAAACTAAACAGAAACACTGCAAAACACTCTAAATGCCAGATGCCCCTTCCTTCGCTGGCGTCCTCACTCCATCCCTCTTCCTTCTTGTCTGTTTAGTGCAACCTTACGCTAAAGTACCCGTCACTGTGCTTGCTTCGGCAGCACATATACTGAAGTACCCGTCACTGTGCCCCCAGGTACTGTCCTGATCCCCTGTCTCTGACACCTCTGCTGTCTGTTCCTTTCTCTATCACCCTCTGTCTCCCCTCTGTCTTTCTGTCACTGTTTGTCTCTCTCACCCTGATGCTTCTATCATTATGTCCACAGTTCCCCCAAACACTCCCAGTAGCCATCAACAACAGCTGTCCCTGTGTAAACACTCCTCAGCTGTAGGCTAACAATCTGTCTGTCTGTCTGTCTGTCTGTCTGTCTGTCTGTCTGTCTGTCTGTCTGTCTGTCTGTCTGTCTGTCTGTCTGTCTGTCTGTCTGTCTGTCTGTCTGTCTGTCTGTCTGTCTGTGTCCATACTGTATAACAATGTGGCTCTGTGTCTGTCTGTCTGTGTCCATACTGTGTAACATTGTGGCTCTGTGTCTGTCTGTTTGTGTCCATACTGTGTAACAATGTGTCAATCAGTCTGTCTGTTTGTCTGTCTGTGTCCAGACTGTGTGTCTGTCTCCTGGCTGGAGCCTATCCCTGACTATACAACAGACAACAGGAGAAATGTAACAATGAAAAAAAAAACAGCTTTATAGACCCAAAATGTCAGGTGACACATGAACACATAAAAGAAGGCTTGGGAATGGATCTTTGTCAACCAATGGGCACACAGCTTCCCAGTCTCACACACATGTAGGCCTACAAAATCCTCAGTGTGTTTCCATGTGCCTTTCTCCCAGTTTCAAATGCTTTACAACAGATGAACCCTCAGTAGCTGCGGAACCGAAATCTGAGTGTGTGTGTGTGTGTGTGTGTGTGTGTGTGTGTGTGTGTGTGTGTGTGTGTGTGTGTGTGTGTGTGTGTGTGTGTGTGTGTCATGCTGTCTGCAGAGCACGGAGCATAAAACAGATCCCTCTTACTGCCCATTTTCCACCACATTACCGACAGCACGGGGCTGATGGGAAATGCTAATGAACGGCCCTGGCTCGGCGAGTCACGGGTGAGTGAAGCGGAAACCGCACCTACAATCCCCTTGGTGTCGACCTAGCCAAGCCGGGCCACAGAGAGACTGGCAGAAGGGAGGCACACACACACACACTGAGAAAATGCATTGTGTGGTGGGACTGGCACTGCTAGCCACTCAGAGGGCATCGAGACCCTGGCATGGCGAGTGGATGTGGGAATGTCTGGTTTAGGGTTCCGTGCTGAGTATTCCCATGACGATAGTCCGGAGCGGAGGGCATCAGCTGTGTCCAATCTGTCAGCACACACAGCATCAAGGGGAACAAGCTCACTTTAATCTCTGTCAGCCTTTCCACAGATAATCACAGTCACAGTCACATTTAGTTCAGTAACAAGCTGAGTTAATGCTTGGGTTGAGCTGTGTGAATGACTGGGTTTAACTGTGTGAATTACTGGGTTGAGACTTGTTACTGAGTGGATCGAGACATTTTAATGACTGCGTTAAGCTGTGTGAATGACTGGGTTTAACTGTGTGAATTACTGGGTTGAGACTTGTTACTGAGTGGATCAAGACATTTTAATGACTGGGTTAAGCTGTGTGAATGACTGGGTTGAACAGTGTGAGTGACTGGTTTGAGTTGTGTGAGTGACTGTGTTGAGCTGGGTGAATTAGTGGGTTCAGACATGTTAATGACTGGGTTGAGCTGTGTTAATGAATGGGTTGAGCTGTGTTAATGACTGGGTTGAGCTGTGTTAATGACTGGGTTGAGCTGTGTTAATGACTGAGTTGAGCTGTGTTAATGACTGAGTTGAGCTGTGTTAATGAATGGGTTGAGCAGTGTGAATTACTGGCTTGAGCAGTGTTAATGACTGGGTTGAGCTGTGTTAATGACTGGGTTGAGCTGTATGAATGACTGGGTTGAGCTGTATGAATGACTGGGTTGAGCTGTATGAATGACTGGGTTGAGCTGTATGAATGACTGGGTTGAGCTGTATGAATGACTGGGTTGAGCTGTATGAATGACTGGGTTGAGCTGTATGAATGACTGGGTTGAGCTGTATGAATGACTGGGTTGAGCTGTATGAATGACTGGGTTGGACTATGTGAATTATTGGGTTGAGCTGTGTAGAGTTCCCGCTCACTCCATTCCATTTTCCTCTCTTCCTCTTTCCTTTCTCCCTCTTTCCTCTCTCCTTTCTCCCTCTTTCCTCTCTTCTGCTTCCCTTGGATTGACTAGATTAGATTGATTGATTGATTGATTGATTGATTGATTGACTGATTAACTGACTGGTTGACCTACTGACTGACTGACTGATTGATTGATTAATTGATTGGGTATTGTTTGATTGACAGCTGGTACCTCTGTCTGTGTCATAGAGGAATACAAAGCGGCTCCAGTCGTAGTGGTCCAGCAGGGACAGCAGAGCTCCTCTGATAGAGGGGCGGAGCTGCAGGGTGAACTGGCCCTCCCCCTCCGTGGGGAAACTGGGTGTGACCAGGGAGATGTGCAGAGCGCTGCAGAACGACGTCAGGGTGTGCACCGAACGCTTGTCGTACAGGCCGAAGATGGCAAACACACCCCGCGAGTATTGAGAACAGACTGCAGGGAGAGAGAGAGGGAGGAAGGGGAGAAGGGGATGCTTAAAGGCTAATTGTACTGAGAATGCTTAAAGGCTAATTGTACTGAGAATGCTTAAAGGCTAATTGTACTGAGAATGCTTAAAGGCTAATTGTATTGAGAATGCTTAAAGGCTAATTGTACTGAGAATGCTTAAAGTCTAATTGTACTGAGAATGCTTAAAGGCTAATTGTATTGAGAATGCTTAAAGGCTAATTGTACTGAGAATGCTTAAAGGCTAATTGTACTGAGAATGCTTAAAGTCTAATTGTACTGAGAATGTTTAAAGGCTAATTGTACTGAGAATGCTTAAAGGCTAATTGTACTGAGAATGCTTAAAGGCTAATTGTACTATATACACATGCAATAGACATTTGACATAGAGCCAGAAGAACACGCCAGGAATACTGAGAACAGAATGCAGGCAGAGAGGCAGAGAAAGAGATGCTCATTAATGTATATTCACATAGCGGAATCTCGTGAAATACGTCAAACATTTTAACGAGTGGATGCTTCAGTTTGTGCCGTCCATAATTGCAACAACAAATTGCAGCTGCTGGGTGCATGTGAGTGTGTGAGTGTGCTTGTCAAAAGAGCTGACAAAACACAGAAAATTATATTTGCAACTTGATTTTCATATCACAAAAATGTTTCCCAGTAATTATTTTGGCCCTCTCAACAATACCAATTCCACAGTAGAGAGCCAAACACTACTAACATAATTACTACACATAAACAATCAGTCCCCCTGACTCCTCTGGGAGGTCATCTCTCACACAGACAAAACAACAACAAATCAAAGAAATAATTCTGACTCATGTCTCACTGTTACAATTCCATGCTGATGTTATGTATGCAATTCATCTCCCTAAAACCCTGCAGCTCTTTCAACAGAGAGAGGGAGATTTCTCTGACGTCTCTGTCGCTCGTCTGCTAACTTTCCCTCTCCTCCACAGTATGTAACTCATCCACTGCTTCGTTAAAGGAGGGTGAAATGATTTGTTTTGATGATGCATCTGTAGTGTAGCTTTCATACCCTGCTACACACACACACCCTAGTCCTGCCTCACACTGTGCTTCTAAGGCCCTGGGAAGTGTGGTTTTGTAGTTATTGATGGTTCAGAACATGTGTCTCCTATTCCAGGAAACAACATATTCTATGCACAATCTCTGTATCATGGAGATTTACACACTACTCAAAATCAAATATACACTCCACTCTCTCTCTCCCCCTTTCCCGCCCACTTTCTCCATTCATTCTTCTTTCAGACGTGTGTCTTGAAGTAGAAACCCAGCCCGCGTCATATACCTGCTCCTAACCACTTTAGTGTTGCGGTAAACACAGAAAACAACCAATATGCTCTGCTCTAAACCTCTTCCTCCATCCCTCCGTTTTTATTGGTCTCTCACATTCCTTGTTTTTCTTTCTTCCTCCATCCTTCTCTCAACTTTTGTATTTTATTTTTCTCTCTACCTTCCTTACTCTCTCTAACTTGCTTATTACTCTCTCTGGGGAGCAAAAGTGATTCCATTATCTTCTGTGATAAACGCCAGTCTGGGAAACAGAGTGAGAGAGGCTGCTTTGAGCCTGCTTTGAGCCAGTAAGGCGGGCACGGGCAGGGCCCTGAACCTGGGCTGAGATGAAGAGGAATTAGACGCGGGCAAGGCCCTGGGCTGAGATGAAGAGGGATTAGACACTGGGCAGGGCCCTGAACCTGGGCTGAGATGAAGAGGGATTAGACACTGGGCAGGGCCCTGAACCTGGGCTGAGATGAAGAGGGATTAGACAGTGTGCAGGGCCCTGAACCTGGCCTGAGATGAAGAGGGATTAGACACTGGGCAGGGGCCTGAACCTGGGCTGAGATGTAGAGGGATTAGACACTGGGCAGGGGCCTGAACCTGGGCTGAGATGTAGAGGGATTAGACACTGGGCAGGGCCCTGAACCTGGGCTGAGATGAAGAGGGATTAGACACTGGGCAGGGCCCTGAACCTGGGCTGAGATGAAGAGGGATTAGACACTGGGCAGGGCCCTGAACCTGGGCTGAGATGAAGAGGGATTAGACACTGGGCAGGGCCCTGCACCTGGGCTGAGATGAAGAGGGATTAGACAGTCATTACGTCATAAAAGACACCAAAGTCCACATGGGAGACACTGTGTTCAAAGCGGTTTCATTTAATTTATTTCCACTAATAGAGAAAAGGTGCCCACATGCTTCCCTTCCGAAACAGTTCAGAACAGTTTTTTCAAATATTAGGATGACATTTTGTGACGTTTTTGTTCCTTTTGGTCTTCGGTAAGGGTTTATGCCCATTAGTTTCTGCAAAAAATGTTCACTTGAGAAGTACTGCACCATACATCTTAGTTATATGTAAAATTGTGCGACTATGATCTCTTCTGCAAAAACATAAAAATTAATGACAGATTTCTTGAGTTATCTTAGATTTATTCTGACTATTTTGAGGAAGTGTATACTGGCTATTGCGTCTCTCTTTTTTTTTCAAGAGAATGTCTTTTAAGGTTTATGCACGGACTGTCACTTGGCCTAGCCGAGTTCTGCTAGGAGCAAACCAAACCTAGTATGCAGACACCTTAACAGATTTCCCCTTGGCTCCAAATGCACACTACAAGCAGCTTGAAATGTGTAACTACATTGCTTTCTCCATCTCTCTATTGCTCCTTTCTTCTTCACCATGTCCCTGTATTCTTTCTCTTGTTTGCCTCTCTGTCTAGCCTCCTGCTGCTATTTTTACACCATGTCCTTTAGGAAACCTGACCAATATGATACCACCAACTTTGTTGATACAATAAAGATCAACAACGTATAGCAGTTATGTGTAGTTTAAAATCCCTACAGAGTGCCTCAGCAGCAGTTATGTGTAGTTTAATATTTACATTCCCTACAGAGTGCCTCAGCAGCAGATATGTGTAGTTTAATATTTACATTTCCCTACAGAGTGCCTCAGCAGCAGATATGTGTAGTTTAATATTTACATTTCCCTACAGAGTGCCTTAGCAGCAGATATGTGTAGTTTAATATTTACATTTCCCTACAGAGTGCCTCAGCAGCAGATATGTGTAGTTTAATATTTACATTTCCCTACAGAGTGCCTTAGCAGCAGATATGTGTAGTTTAATATTTACATTTCCCTACAAAGTGCCTCAGCAGCAGATATGTGTAGTTTAATATTTACATTTCCCTACAGAGTGCCTTAGCAGCAGATATGTGTAGTTTAATATTTACATTTCCCTACAAAGTGCCTCAGCAGCAGTTATGTGTAGTTTAAAATCCCTACAGAGTTCCTCAGCAGCAGATATGTGTAGTTTAATATTTACATTTCCCTACAGAGTGCCTTAGCAGCAGATATGTGTAGTTTAATATTTACATTTCCCTACAGAGTGCCTCAGCAGCAGTTATGTGTAGTTTAATATTTACATTTCCCTACAGAGTGCCTCAGCAGCAGTTATGTGTAGTTTAATATTTACATTTCCCTACAGAGTGCCTCAGCAGCAGATATGTGTAGTTTAAAAGCCCATCCCTACAGATGCCAGAGAGAGGCATCATAATAAAATGTCTACGAAGCTTCTTTCTTCAAATATTAATGAGGGGAGCGGGGGAACAGCATCATCACCACAGTAAAACCACCGCAGGAGAACGGGCCCACAGAGACTGATAGTCTCTCTCTCTCTGTCTCTCTTGCTCTGTCTCTCTCTCTCTCTCTCTCTCTCGCTCTGTTTCTCTCTCGCTCTGTCTCTCTTTGTCTCTCTCTCTCTCTGTCGCTCTGTCTCTCTCGCTCTGTCTCTCTCGCTCTGTCTCTCTCGCTCTCTTTCTCTCTCGCTCTGTCTCTCTCTCGCTCTGTTTCTCTCTCGCTCTGTCTCTCTTTGTCTCTCTCTCTCTCTGTCGCTCTCTCTCTCTGTCGCTCTGTCTCTCTCGCTCTGTCTCTCTCGCTCTGTCTCTCTCGCTCTCTTTCTCTCTCGCTCTGTCTCTCTCTCGCTCTGTCTCTCTCTCGCTCTGTCTCTCTCGCTCTGTCTCGCTCTGTCTCTCTCTCTCGCTCTCTCGCTCTGTCTCTCTCTCTCGCTCTGTCTCTCTCCCTCTCTCGCTCTCTCTCTCTCTCGCTCTGTCTCTCTCTCGCTCTGTCTCTCTCTCGCTCTGTCTCTCTCGCTCTCTCTCTCGCTCTGTCTCTCTCGCTCTGTCTCTCTCGCTCTGTCTCTCTCGCTCTGTCTCTCTCGCTCTGTCTCTCTCGCTCTGTCTCTCTCTCGCTCTGTCTCGCTCTGTCTCTCTCTCGCTTTGTCTCTCTCTCTCGCTCTGTCTCTCTCTCTCGCTCTGTCTCTCTCTCTCGCTCTGTCTTTCTCTGTCTCTCTCTCTCTGTCTTTCTCTCTCTGTCTTTCTCTGTCTGTCTCTCTCTTCCTCCCTCTCTTTTCTCTTTCTCACCTCCATGGCCACTTCTCTGTCTCTCTCTTTCTCCATCTCCTCCCTCCTCTGTCTCTCTCCCTCTTCCATTCTCTCTCTCTTCCTTTCTCTCTCCCCCTGTCTTCCTCACTTTCAAGCTCTCTCTCCACATTAGAAGAGCATTGGGAGCTGGATCCAGAGGGACCATTCTGTTTATGTGACACAACAGGAACAACAGATGCCCTCTGACAGTCCTGCTCTTTATTCCTCTGTACTGCATGATAATAACCCACAATAAACCACACTGACTGATACCATACTACTGCTGCTGCTAACATGGCTGCCATACAGAAAGACAATATCCTAGAAAGATAAATAAGATAAGAGAAATATGAGAAGGCAAGGTTTCTTGTGTACATAAACATGATATGAATCTATCCATTTATTCATTCATTCATTCATTCATTCATTCATTCATTCATTCATTCATTCATTCATTCCTCCTCCCTCCCCTCCCTCCCTCCCTCCCTCCCTCCCTCCCTCCCTCCCTCCCTCCCTCCCTCCCTCCCTCCCTCCATCCATCCCTCCCTCCATCCATCACTCCATCCCTCCCCCCATCCATCCCTCCATCCATCCATCCATCCATCCATCCATCCATCCATCCATCCATCCATCCATCCATCCATCCATCCATCCTGTGCAGTGGAGCTGTTGTGTCTGACACAGTAAGCAGGCCCAGGCGGTCATGTTTGACAACAAGATATCAGCTCTCATTAGTTATGGCTAAGGGATCGATGCACCCTGGCACAGGAAGAGGTCGCAGCATAGATTTTCTATTTTGTCATTTAATAAGCAGATAGATTGTAGGATAATTGGAGCCGTGTCTTTGGAAAATATGGTTTATAAATAAAAGGCTGATTGGGATTATGATGATCAGTAATGTGATAATGGTATGGATTAAAGCTTTGTGTAGGAGTTGAGGGGATAAATGATAGGTGATGAAAAGCTCTGTGTTAGTGAATAGACAGTCTCTCTCTCCTCTCCTCTCCCCTTCCCTCTCTCCCTCCCTCCCTCCCTATATTCCTCTCTGCTATAGCTTAAACTGAGGAGGAGAGAGAGAAAAAGAGAGAGAGAAGAGAGGAAGGGAAGAGTCCAAAACCCAGAGGAGTTCTTACAGGGAGGGGAGGACCTGAGGAGAGAGGGATAGAAAAGAAAGCGTGTCTCTTCCCCCTCACTCTTTCTCCGTCTCCCGCCAGCACTCACACCTGTTCCTGGGAGGAGAGGAGAGTTAAAAGGTCTTTAAATGCACCCACAGCTGTGTGTTTGGTAAAGTTCTCTCTCCCTCTCTCTGTCTCTCTCCCTCTCTCACACACACACACACACACACACACACACACACACACACACACACACACACACACACACACACACACACACACACACACACACACACACACACACACACACAGCTGTGTGTTTGGTAAAGTTCTCTCTCCCTCTCTCTGTCTCTCTCTCTCCCTCTCACACACACACACACACACACACACACAGCTGCCTTTATGACCCGCCAACTCCTGCCGTCTAGGCATTCTTACCCATGCTGCACTGCACAGTGCCGAGGTCAAAGTGCATCCGTTCAGAGACAGGCCACCGCCAGCAGAAGAAAAGGCTCTTGGGAAAAATGCCACACTCCTCCCTCAATCCTTTTTCTCTTTGATTACAGCTCTCTGCTCCCCTCTGCACCTGCCCTTCCTCCCCCTCCTCTCCCCATCATTATATCTCCCCCTTTCCCTCCCTCTCTCTCCGTCACACACACGAACTCATATACCTCTGAGACACCCAATCCACTGGGGTGCTGGTGTTATAGACTGTGCTCATATAACCAGCATGTGTATTCCAGCCTACCTTACCAGCATATAAACTAGCCTTTATAGGACTTCATTTGTTGTTGAGCATCCCAGAGCAGGTTGGTACGTAATACAACTATATCCATCTCACAGCCACATAAACAGTGTTCCATCTCCCCAGCCTGTTACGATCTGCCTTGAAACTGTAGACTCCACCTGTCTACAGACATGCTCCTGTAGGTCCTCTAATCATCAGATAACCCCCCCCCCACAACAACAACCCATAGAGAGACTGTGGAAACACCTGGAAATGCAACTGGAGTTTGGTTTAATGTACTGCAGAACAGACTGGGGTTTGGTTTAATGTACTGCAGAACAGACTGGGGTTTGGTTTAATGTACTGCAGAACAGACTGGGGTTTGGTTTAGTGTACTGCAGAATAGACTGGGGTTTGGTTTAATGTACTGCAGAACAGACTGGGGCTTGGTTTAATGTACTGCAGAACAGACTGGGGTTTGGTTTAGTGTACTGCAGAATAGACTGGGGTTTGGTTTAATGTACTGCAGAACAGACTGGGGTTTGGTTTAATGTACTGCAGAACAGACTGGGGTTTGGTTTAGTGTACTGCAGAATAGACTGGGGTTTGGTTTAATGTACTGCAGAACAGACTGGGGCTTGGTTTAATGTACTGCAGAACAGACTGGGGTTTGGTTTAATGTACTGCAGAACAGACTGGGGTTTGGTTTAATGTACTACAGAACAGACTGGGGTTTGGTTTAATGTACTGTAGAACAGACTGGGGTTTGGTTTAATGTACTGCAGAACAGACTGGGGTTTGGTTTAATGTCCTGCAGAACAGACTGATGTCTACTACTGAAGTGTGTGTGTGTGTGTGTGTGTGTGTGTGTGTTTTTATTTTGTATTTTTTTAACCCTTTATTTTACCAGGTAAGTTGACTGAGAAAACATTCTCATTTACAGCAACAACCTGAGGAATAGTTACAGGGGAGAGGACATGAATGAGCCAATTAGAAGTCGGGGACAATTAGGTGGCCATGATGGTATGAGGGCCAGATTGGGAATTTAACCAGGACACCAGGGTTAACACCATTACTCTTATGATAAGTGCCATTGGATCTTTAGTGACCACAGAGAGTCAGGACAACCAAAAAATTCCTATCCGAAAGACAACACCCAAGCACTGCCCTGGGGCATTGGGATATTTTTTTAGAGCAGAGGAAATGGTGCCTCCTACTGGCCCTCCAACACCACTTCTAGCAGCATCTGGTATCCCAGCCGGGATCAACCCTGCTCAGCTTCAGAGGCAAGCAAGCAGTGGGATGCAGGGTGGTATGCTGCTGGCCGTGTGTGTGTGTGTGTGTGTGTGTGTGTGTGTGTGTGTGTGTGTGTGTGTGTGTGTGCACGTGTGTCTTTGCATCTGTGTGTGTGTGTTTATTTTATTTATTTATTTATATTTCACCTTTATTTAACCAGATAGGCCAGTTGAGAACAAGTTCTCATTTACAACTGCGACCTGGCCAAGATAAAGCAAAGCAGTGCGACACAAACAACAACACAGAGTTACACATGGAATAAACAAACGTACAGTCAATAACATAATAGGAAAAAAAATACAAAATCTATATACAGTGTGTGCAAATGAGGTAAGATAAGGGAGGTAAGGCAATAAATAGGCCGTAGTGGCGAAGTAATTACAATTTAGCAATTAAACACTGGAGTGATTGATGTGCAGAAGATGAATATGCAAGTAGAGATACTGGGGTGCAAAGGAGCAAAAAATGAATAAATAACAATATGGGGATGAGGTAGTTGGATGGGCTATTTACAGATGGGCTATTTACAGATGCAGTGATCTGTGAGCTGCTCTGACAGCTGATGCAACTTCTAAGGCTAGGGGGCAGTATTCTGAAGTTTGGATGACTGATGTGCCCAAAGTAAACTGCATGTTACTCAGGCCCAAAAGCTAAGATATGCATATAATTGGTAGTATTGGATAGAAAACACTATAAAGTTTCTAAAACTGTTAAAATAATGTCTGTGAGTATAACAGAACTGATATGGCAGGCAAAAACCTGAGGAGAATCCATCAGGATTTTCTTTTTTGAGCTCACCACTCATTATAATGGCTGTCTATGGGAAAATCAAAGGAATACCTCCCAGATTGCAGTTCATAGGGCTTCCAGTAGATGTCAACAGTCTTTAGAAAGAGTTTCAAAATTGTTTTTTGAAAAATTAGCTAGAATTTGTAGTTTTTCCAGGTGGCTCCATTTTGACTGTAGTAATGAACATACTATTCTCCGTCTTAAATTGTATAGTTTATTTACATATTAGGGTACCTGAGGATTGATTAGAAACATTGTTTGACTGTGTATTGGTAACTTTTGGGATTCATTTGTATGCATTTTGAACGAGAGAAACAGGTGGATTACTGAATCAAGCGCGCCAACTAAACTGACTTTTTTAGGATATAAAGAAGGATTTTATCAAACAAAATGACCATTTGTGATGTTGCTGGGACCCTTGGGATTACAAACAGAGGAAAATTTTCAAAGGTAAGTGATTTATTTAATCACTATTTCTGACTTTCGTGACGCCTCTGCTTGTTTGGAAAATATTTGTAATGCTTTTGTACGCGGGGCGCTGTCCTCAGATAATCGCATGGTATGCTTTGCGTGAAGCCTTTTTGAAATCTGACAAAGCGGCTGGATTAACAAGACGTTAAGCTTTTAAATGATGTAGGACACTTGTATGTTCATGAATGTTTAATATTACGAATTTTGTATTTTGAATTTCGCGCTTTGCAATTTCACCATATGATGGCCAGGTGGGACACTAGCGTCCCACCTAGCCCAAAGAGGTTTTTAAAGTTAGCGAGGGAGATATGAGTCTCCAGCTTCAGTGATTTTTGCAATTCATTCCAGTCATTGGCAGCAGAGAACTGGAAGGAAAGGCGGCCAAATGAGGAATAGGCTTTGGGGTGACCAGTGAAATATACCTGCTGGTGTGCATGCTACAGGTGTGTGTGCTATGGTGACCAGTGAGCTGAGATAAGGCGGCGCTTTACCAAGAAAAAACGTATAGATGACCTGGAGCCAGTGGGTTTGGCAACGAATATGAAGCGAGGGTCAGCCAACAAGAGCATACAGGTCGCTGTGGTGGGTAGTATATGGGGCTTTGGTGACAAAACGGATGGCACTGCATCCAATTTGCTGAGTAGAGTGTTGGAGGCTATTTTATAAATGACATCGTCGAAGTCAAGGATTGGTAGGACAATCAGTTTTACGAGGGTATGTTTGGCAGCATGAGTGCAGGGGAGAGGACATGAATGAGCCAATTAGAAGTCGGGGACAATTAGGTGGCCATGATGGTATGAGGGCCAGATTGGGAATTTAACCAGGACACCAGCATGATGCTCTGTTGCGAAATAGGAAGCTGATTCTAGATGTCATTTTGGATTGGAGATGCTTAATGTGAGTCAGGAAGGAGAGTTTACAGTCTAACCAGACATCTAGGTATTTGTAATTGTCCACACATTCTCAGTCAGAACCGTCCAGAGTAGTGATGCTGGACGGGCAGGCAGGCAGGTGCGGGCAGCGATCGGTTGAAGAGCATGCATTTAGTTTTACTTGCATTTAAGAGCAGTTTGAGGCCACAGAAGGAGAGTTTATGGCATTGAAGCTCGTCTGGCGGTTAGTTAACACAGTGTCCAAAGAAGGGCCAGAAGTATACAGGATGGTGTCGTCTGCGTAGAGTTGGATCAGAGAATCACCAGCAGCAAGAGCGACATCATTGATGTATTCAGAGAAAAGAGTCGGCCCGAGAATTGAACCCTGTGGCACATAGAGACTGCCAGAGGTCCAGACAACAGGCCCTCTGATTTGACACACTGAACTCGATGAATACGGCTTCACAGTATTGTCTTTTATCGATGGAGGTTATGATATCGTTTAGGACCTTGAGCGTGGCTGAGGTGCACCCATGACCAGCTTGGAAACCAGATTGCATAGTGGAGAAGGTACGGTGGAATTCGAAATGGTCGGTGATCTGTTTGTTAACTTGGCTTTCGAAGACCTTAGAAAGGCAGGCTAGAATAGATATTCAACAGTTTGGGTCTAGAGTGTCTCCCCCTTTGAAGAGGGGGATGACAGCGGCAGCTTTCCAATCTTTGGGGATCGCAGACGATACGAAAGAGAGGTTGAACAGGCTAGTATTTGGGGTTGCAACAATTATGGTGGATAACTTTAGAAAGGGAGGGTCCAGGTTGTCTAGCCCAGCTGATTTGAAGGGGTCCAGATTTTGCAACTCTTTCAGAACATCAGCTATCTGGATTTAGTTGAGGGGGAACTGGGGGAGGTTTGGGCAAGTTGCTGTGGGGGGTGCAGGGCTGTTGACCGGGGTAGGGGTAGCCAGGTGGAAAGCATGGCCTGCCGTAGAAAATGCTTATTGAAATTCTCAATTATCATGGATTTATCGGTGGTGACAGTGTTTCCTATCCTCAGTGCAGTGGGCAGCTGCTCTTATTCTCCATGGACTTTACAGGGTCCCAAAACGTTTTGCTACAGGATGCAAATTTCTGTTTGAAAAAGCTAGCCTTTGCTTTCCTAACTGCCTGTGTATGTTGGTTCCTAACTTCCCTGAAAAGTTGCATATCGCGGGGGCTATACGATGCTAATGCAGTACGCCACAGGATGTTTTTGTGTTCAAGAGCAGTCAGTATGTGTGGGGGTGTGTTTGGGTGTGTGCAAGTGTGTGTGTGTGTGTGTGTGTGTGTGTGTGTGTGTGTGTGTGTGTGTGTGTGTGTGTGTGTGTGTGTGTGTGTGTGTGTGTGTGTGTGTGTGTGTGTGTGTGTGTGTGATGACGACTGGCACACTGGAGTTCACCTCACACAGGAAAATGGCAGCAGTTATTGTTAGTGATAGAAACCGTTGTCGGGTAACAGTTACTGTCAGGTACTGTTCATGTCCCACGGGATAGAGAGGTAGAGAAAGAACAGAGTTAGAGAAAGAACAGAGGGAGGAGAGAACAGAGGGAGGAGAGAACAGAGGGAGGACAGAACAGAGGGAGGAGAGAACAGAGGGAGGACAGAACAGAGGGAGGAAAGAAAGAGGGAGGAGAGAACAGAGGGAGGACAGAACAGAGGGAGGAAAAGAAAGAGGGAGGAGAGAACAGAGGGAGGAGAGAACAGAGGGAGGAGAGAACAGAGGGAGGACAGAACAGAGGGAGGAAAAGAAAGAGGGAGGAGAGAACAGAGGGAGGAGAGAACAGAGGGAGGAGAGAACAGAGGGAGGAAAAGAAAGAGTGACAAAGATAGTCTCTCTCTTGCTGTCCCTACTCTCCCTCTCTGTGGTTTCAGGTCCTTTTGTAGAGAAGCTCTTCAAACACTTGTACCAGAGAAGAGGATGACACACGCACACACACACACACACACACACACACACACACACACACACACACACACACACACACACACACACACACACACACACAATTACAAATACACAGAGCCATATAAATACACAGAGCCATACAAGTACACAGAGGCATACAATTAAACAGAGCCATACAATTAGACAAAGACACACAAACACTCCGAACACTTTTCAGCAGGGGCTTTTCAAGCAGGGGCTTTTCAGCAGGGGTGCAACTTTCAGTGGCGACGGCGGGGGGGGGGGGGGGGGGGGGGGGGCATGTCCCCCCACATTCTGAAATTGCATTTCTGCGCCCCCCCCCCCGTTTTATCATTGGAATGTGATACAAAACGAGGCAACGGTGTGCTTTAGGACCATGTGGACGCCCTCTGTGCGGTCGGGTAGGCTGTTTGGAGTGTTTATCCGGGCTGGATAAAAAAATTAAAATAATAATAATTATTATTATTATTATTATTATGCCCCCCCACTTCCAAAAACAAAGTTGCCCCCTTGCTTTTCAGTCAGAAGAAATGATCAGTGATAATCACTCATAATGTCTCCTGAAGTGAATGTATATACAGTATGTCTTTGCATGTGTCTAGGTGTGTGATCATGTCTGTGTCTATGGGTGTTTCTCAAAATGCATACTACCATGCATCAAGCACGCACATTGGAGCACAAGTCCAAATCAAACTATGCTAAACGGAGCGCTGAGGGCACTTCTCGAATGCGTACTCCATTTGTACATATTTTGAAGCATACATCAATGCAAGCTTCAACGGAAAGTATGCCAAGAAATCTGAAGCAACCACATAAAAATTACGCACATTTTCTTGAAATCAATGGCGGCCGTTATTTGAGCTGAAGTGAGAGAAAATACACTCCGACTTCAGAATGAAATGTTGCCTGACTACAATATTTTATCTTGACATATTAATAAATACATGCTGTGTTAAATTTGGCATCTTTACCTGCCTACAATACCCACTGTAGTGTGCATACATCGCAAGCCCATAGTAAGTCAATAGAGCTACAGTAACTGGCTAGCTACTACTGTTAGCTTGCCAGATAGCCACAAAGAACTGTTAGCTAGCTACCCAGGAATAATTGATATCTACCTTGAATAACATTGGTTGATAACTATGAAGTAAAACATTTTCTTTCAGTACATTTTGTTTCATCTCTATTGTTGTCATTGTCCTGGCTGGAAGAAGGTTCAGTGAATGGGGAGGAGCAGCGTGAGGTAAAACAGTAGGGGGAGGAGCAGCGTGAGGTAAAACAGTAGGGGGAGGAGCAGCGTGAGGTAAAACAGTAGGGGGAGGAGCAGCGTGAGGTAAAACAGTAGGGGGAGGAGCAGCGTGAGGTAATACAGTAGGGGGAGGAGCAAGGGGAGGTAAAACAGTAGGGGGAGGAGCAGCGTGAGGTAAAACAGTAGGGGGAGGAGCAGCGGGAGGTAAAACAGTAGGGGGAGGAGCAGCGTGAGGTAAAACAGTAGGGGGAGGAGCAGCAGCGTGAGGTAAAACAGTAGGGGGAGGAGCAGCGGGAGGTAAAACAGTAGGGGGAGGAGCAGTGTGAGGTAAAACAGTAGGGGGAGGAGCAGCGTGAGGTAAAACAGTAGGGGGAGGAGCAGCGTGAGGTAAAACAGTAGGGGGAGGAGCAGCGTGAGGTAAAACAGTAGGGGGAGGTGAGTGCTTGAAATGAAATGTTATGCATTCCTGCACACTCTCGTCCTCACAACAACGTACTCAAGAGAATGTCCTCAGAGAATGCACTCAGAGCATGAGAGTGTGGAGTACGGTAGTATTCATATTGAGAAACACCCTGTCTCTATGTGTCTAGGAGTGGTTAATCATGTACTGCTGTATGTACTGACTTATGAGAAGAAGCACCTTCCTCTATATGTGACAGGTCTGCACACGTGTGTGTGTTATATATATATATACACACAAACAGTTGGTGTCGGAAGTTTACATACACTGAGGTTGGAGTCATTAAAATTCGTTTTTCAACCACTCCACAAATTTTTTGTTAACAAACTATAGTTTTGGCAAGTCGTACAGGACATCTACTTGGTGCATGACACAAGTCATTTTTCCAACAATTGTTTACAGATTATTTCACCTAATCACAATTCCAGTGGGTCAGAAGTTCACATGAACTAAGTTGACTGTGCCTTTAAACAGCTTTGAAAATTCTAGAAAATGATGTCAGGGCATTAGAAGCTTCTGATATGCTATTTGACATCATTTGAGTCAATTGGAGGTTTACCTGTGGATGTATTTCAAGACCTACCTTCAAACTCAGTGCCTCTTTGCTTGACATCGTGGGAAAATCCCCCAAAATCAGCCAAGATCTCCAAAAACAAATTGTAGACCTCCACAAGTCTGGTTAATCCTTGGGAGCAATTTCCAATCGCCTGAAGTTACCATGTTCATCTGTACAAACGATAGTGCGCAAGTATAAACACCATGGGACCACGCAGCCGTCATACCGCTCAGGAAGGAGACGCGTTCTGTCTCCTAGAGATGAACGTACTTTGGTGCGAAAAGTGCAAATCAATCCCAGAACAACAGCAAAGGACCTTGTGAAGATGCTGGAGGAAACAGGTTCAAAAGTATCTATATCCAGAGTAAAACGAGTCCTATATCGACTTTCCCTGAAAGGCCGCTCAGCAAGAGTTTTCTGAGGTCTTGGCTGATTTATTTAGATTTTCCCATGATGTCAAGCAAAGTGCACTGAGTTTGAAGGTAGGTCTTGAAATACATCCACATCTCCATTTGACTCAAATAGCCTATCAGAAGCTTCTAAATTCGTGACATAATTTTCTGGGATTTTCCAAACTGTTTAAAGGCACAGTCAACTTAGTGTATGTACACTTCTGACCCACTGGAATTGTGATACAATGAATTATAAGTGAAATAATGTCTGTAAACAATTATTGTAAAACTGACTTGTGTCATGCACACTGTAGATGTCCTAACTGACTTGCCAAAATTATAGTTTGTTAACAAGACATTTGTGGAGTGGTTGAAAAACAAGTTTTAATGACTCCATCCTAATTGTATGTAAACTGCCAACTTCAACTGTATATATGACAGCTACCCTCTGTCCTCTAGTCATCTTTAAACACTGCTAACGGCAGCCAAGCCCCTATTGGCCCGCGTCTCCACACAACCCACGCTAGAGTCATTCATCACACACACACAGTCAACGCTAGCCATTCATTACACCAAGATGGAGGGCATCTCTCTCTCTCTCTCTCTCTCTCTCTCTCTCTCTCTCTCTCTCTCTCTCTCTCTCTCTCTCTCTCTCTCTCTCTCTCTCTCTCTCTCTCTCTCTCTCTCTCTCTCTCTCTCTCTCTCTCTCTCTCTCTCTCTCTCTCTCTCTCTCTCTCTCTCTCTCTGCGGGTGATACATCATCTGAACCTTGACCCGTGGCGTAAGCTCAAAATGGACACTATATGTATCTCCCTGTCCATCTCTCTTTCTTGGGGAGGGAGTGAGGGATGAGGTTAATATGAGGGAGAGAAAGCAGCAAAGAGAATGATGGAGAAAGACTAGAACCAGGGAAAGAAAGGGAACAGAGTTCATGAACAGATTGAGGAGGGAGGGAAGTAGAAAATGAAAGAGCGAGAGAGAGGAAAAGAGTGAAAGCAGGAGAGGCCTTAGAGACAGAGTAAACAAGAGAAAGGGGACTATTTGTCTCTATGCTGCTGCTGATGCTGGCTCTTATGACAGCGCTGCAGTCAGTCAGCTGGCAGAGAGTCCAGGGAGAGGGAGCGAGGTGGGGGGGTAGAGGAGGGAGAAAGGAGACAGAGATGGGGGAAGAGGAGGCAGACAGGGAAGAGAGAGGGGATAGAGGAGGGAGACTGGGGAGAGAGAGGAAGAGGAGTTAGACATGGGAGAGAGGGGGAGAGGAGGGTGACATGGGAGAGAAAGAGGGGAGACAGGGGAGAGAGACGGGGAAAGGATGGAGATGGGGAAAGAGAGGGGGAGAGGGTAGAGAGAAGGGGTAGATGAAAGAGATATGGGAGAGAAAGGGAGGAGAGGACGGAGACATGAGCAAGAGGGGGAGAGGAGGGAGACAGGTGAGAGAGAGGGGGAGAGGAGGGAGACATGTGAGAGAGAGGGGGAGAGGAGGGAGACATGGGAGAGAGATGGGAGAGAGGAGGGAGAAATGGAGAGAGAGGGGGAGGAGTGATTCATGGGAGAGAGAGAGGACAGGAGGGTGACATGGGAGAGAAAGGGGGAGACATGTGAGAGGGAGAGAAGGGAGACACGGGAGCGAGAGGGGGAAGAGGAGGGTGACATGGGAGAGTGAGGGGGGAGACATGTGAGAGAGAGGGGGAGAGGAGGGAGACATTGGAGAGAGAGAGGGGAGAGGAGGGTGACAGGGGAGAGAAAGGGGGGAGACGTGAGAGAGAGGGGGGGAGGGGAGGGAGACATGGGAGAGAGGAGGGGGAGTGGAGGGAGACATGGGAGAGAGATGTAGGAGAGGAGGGAGACATGAGCGAGAAAGGGGGAGAGGGGGAGAGGGAAGAGATATGGGAGAGAGAGGGGGAGAGGAGGGAGACATGGGAGAGAGACAGGGAGATGAGGGAGACGTGGGAGAGAGAGGGGAGAGGATGGAGATGGGGAGAGAGATGGGGGAGAGGAGGGAGACAAGGGAGAGAGAGGGGGAGGAGGGAGACAGGTGCGAGAGAGGGGGGAGTAGTGATACAGGTCAGAGAGAGGGAGGAGAGGAGAGAGAAATGGGAGAGAGAGATTGGAGGAGTGATACAGGACAGAGAGAGGGAGGGAGAGTGAAATGGAAGAGAAATGGGGAAGGGGAGGGAGGCAAGGGGGAGAGAAAGGGGGGGTAGAGGAGCGAGACATGGGGGAGAGGAGGGAGACATGAGAGAGAGGGTGGAGAGGAGGGAGACATGGGAGAAAGAGGGGGGAAGATGGTGACATGGGAGAGAGAGGAGGAGAGCAGGGAGACATGGGAGACAGGGGGGAGAGGAGAAAGACATGGGAGAGAGAGGGGCGAATAGGAGGGAGATGGGAGGAGGGAATAGACAGCTGTGCTAGAGCTCCTAGTTCCAGAGCAGGACTGGGTATAGACAGCTGTGCTAGAGCTCCTAGTTCCAGAGCAGGACTGGGTATAGACAGCTGTGCTAGAGCTCCTAGTTCCAGAGCAGGACTGGGTATAGACAGCTGTGCTAGAGCTCCTAGTTCCAGAGCAGGACTGGGTATAGACAGCTGTGCTAGAGCACCTAGTTCCAGAGCAGGACTGGGTATAGACAGCTGTGCTAGAGCTCCTAGTTCCAGAGCAGGACTGGGTATAGACAGCTGTGCTAGAGCTCCTAGTTCCAGAGCAGGACTGGGTATAGACAGCTGTGCTAGAGCTCCTAGTTCCAGAGCAGGACTGGGTCTAGACAGCTGTGCTAGAGCTCCTAGTTCCAGAGCAGGACTGGGTATAGACAGCTGTGTGTGTATATGGTGTAGCTAACCCTGACAGTTTGGCCTGGTGTGTTCAGGAATCAACCTTCACCTCATAGCGAGCTGCAGAGATATTCTACAGCCTAGATTAAATGGATTCATGACAACAATGTGGAAGGATTTGTATAACCTCCAAAAATGATAATGGTCTGATTTAGCCACCCTGTCTATCAGAATGTAGCTTGGGGTCACTTCAATAGCCATAAAATGGAAAACACTTCAAATATCAAACCAAACTAAACATTCTGATTGGGCTAGATAATCAATTCCTCTGTTTATAGATGTTTTTCCTCCTCTGTCTTGCTGAACTGCTGAATGTGATTTCCTCAAGGTGTTAAATCATTCTCTCGCTGACTCTGAGATGATGTTACCAGTGTAAATGGATAATATTACAGTAGTAAATGCTGTCGTAATATCACATAGACCACATTATTATAGTCAACTCTGTCTCTGTCTGAATGAGGGGCTTCGGTGCTCTGTCAACCTCTGGCAATAATCTCTGGGTTTTATTAAACACAGTATAGGTCTATACACCAGCACAAATGTAAAAAAAAAATATTACAAATATACTCAAACAAACATGAATATTATAGAAGGCCTGCTTGTCTTGTCTTCTCTATACTCTTCTAAAATAATTGTTTCTGTTATGTTTGTTGTCATGTGACCGTATCCCTCCCTCCCTCCCTCCCTCCCTCCCTCCCTCCCTCCCTCCCTCCCTCCCTCCCTCCCTCCCTCCCTCCCTCCCTCCCTCCCTCCCTCCCTCCCTCCCTCCCTCCCTCTCTACCCCCCCTCTACTCCCTCCCTCTCTCTCTACCCCCTACCTCTCTACTCCCTCTCTACCCCCCCTCTCTACTCCCTCCCTCTCTCTCTACCCCCTCCCTCTCTACTCCCTCCATCTCTACTCCCTCCCTCTCTACCCCCCCTCTCTACTCTCTCCCTCTACCCCCTCCCTCTCTACTCCCTCTCTCTCTCTCTCTACCCCCTCCCTCTCTACTCCCTCCCTCTCTCTCTACCCCCTCCCTCTCTACTCCCTCCCTCTCTCTCTACTCCTTCCCTCTCTACTCCCTTCCTCTCTCTCTACCCCCTCCCTCCCTCTCTACTCCCTCCCTCTCTACTCCCTCCCTCTCTCTCTACCCCCTCCCTCTCTCTCTACCCCCTCCCTCTCTACTCCCACCCTCTCTCTACCCCCTCCCTCTCTACTCCCTCCCTCTCTACTCCCTCCCCTCTCTACTCCCTCCCTCTCTCTCTACTCCCTCCCTCTCTACTCCCTCCCTCTCTATCCCCTCCCTCTCTACTCCCTATCTCTCTACCCCCTCCCTCTCTACTCCCTCTCTACCCCCTCCCTCTCTACTCCCTCCCTCTCTCTCTACCCCCTCCCTCTCTCTTTACCCCCTCCCTCTCTACTCGCTCCCTCTCTCTCTACCCTCTCCCTCTCTACTCCCTCCCTCTCTCTCTACCCCCTCCCTCTCTACTCCCTCCCTCTCTCTCTACCCCCTCCCTCTCTACTCCCTCCCTCTCTCTCTACCCCCTCCCTCTCTACCCCCTCCCTCTCTACTCCCTCCCTCTCTCTCTACTCCCTCCCTCTCTACTCCCTCCCTCTCTACCCCCTCCCTCTCTACCCCCTCCTCTCTACTCCCTCCCTCTCTACTCCCTCCATATCCTTTCTTCTTTCTCCATCTCTTCTCCCAAACTTGACCCCAAACATATTGCTGTACCTAATCTATTACCCCTCTCTCTCACTCACCACCTTACAATGATTACAGCTGACTCTCTCTCTCTCTCTCTCTCTCTCACTCACACACACTCATACACAGCATAGCGTGCTACTGTAAGTACTTTATTCCACACGTGTGCGTGTTCCAGTGCGCGCACACACACACACACTCAGTCATATCATGCATTATTAAGGAAGTGAATAAGCGACAGAGAAAGAGAGTGAGTGTGTGTGTGCTAATATGAAAGCACTCTATCAGTCATTGATCTGCAGCCATATTGAACAGTTCTACTAACAGTTTACCAATAAGCACACATCTCCAAAAACTCCAGTAACTTCAGTAAACAAACATCTCACTGCCGTTTTCAACACACATAGTCCGAGCATTTATATCCCTCCAGAGAGCTGCTCTGTTACTTCTGACTATATCTTTACAGAAAGTAACTAATTGAAAGTCTCCATTGAAGGAACGAATAATGAAACACCTTACACTATCCATGGCTGTAGCTTGAGGCTAACTCATGTTCAACAGGGCTTCAGTGTTGAGCCAGCAGCATATGAGCTAGCAGCATATGAGCCAGCAGCATATGAGCCAGCAGCATATGAGCCAGCAGCATACGACCCAGCATCCCACTGCTGGCTTTCCTCTGAAGCTAAGCAGGGTTGGTCCTGGTCAGTCCCTGGACGGGAGACCAGATGCTGCTGGAAGTGCCGTCGGAGGGCCAGTAGGAGGCACTTTTTCCTCTGGTAAAATAAAAACATTCCCAATACCCCAGGGCAGTGATTGGGGACATTGCACTATGCATATTGTTGTTGTCTTTCGGATGCTATGTTAAATGAGTGTCCTGACTGTCTGTGTTCACTAAAGATCCCATGGCACTTACTGTAGGGGTGTCAACTCCAGTGTCATGGATAAATTCTATTGCCACAGAATCATCCCCAGCTTCCAATTTGCTCATTCATCTCCTGTTCCCTGTAACTATTCCTCAGGTTGGTGCTGTAAATGAGAATGAGTTCTCAGTCAACTTACCTGGTAAAATTAAACATACAGATTAACTCAACAACCACAACTCCTTCAGAATGACAACAGCCTAATGAAACCACAACTCCTTCAGAATGACAACAGCATAATTCAACCACAATCACAACTCCTTCAGAATGACAACAGCATAACTCAACCACAAACACGACTTCTCGACTGACTCATTGTACTCTGACCGTCCATGACCCCTGGATTAGGGGCGCTCAGCCAAGCGATTGAAAAATGGAGAGAGAAAAAGAGAAACAGGAAGAGAGAGGGAGAGTGTATTGTTATTTACTGCTGCTCTTTAATGAATTGTTATTCTTGTCTCTTACTTTTTTCTTTTTTTTTTCTTCTTAAAACTGCATTGTTGGTTAATAGCTTGTAAGTAAGCATTTCACTGTAAGGTCTACACCTGTTGTATTCGGCACATGTGACAAATAACATTTGATTTGATTTGAGAAAGGGAGCTGAAACGTCATAGACAGAGCAGTATTGTTCCTCCCAGTCCATTATGCCCTCCCTCCCTCCCTCCCTCCCTCCCTCCCTCCCTCCCTCCCTCCCTCCCTCCCTCCCTCCCTCCCTCCCTCCCTCCCTCCCTCCCTCCCTCAACATGAGCAATATACAACATACGCACGCATGAATGAACACACACAAACTCAAGCACACACACACACACACACAGTGAGGCTGATATAAATAGAAGCAGGAGAGTGTCCATCCATCACTGTGCCAGTCTGAAGGAGCAGATCAATAGTGTGTGTGTGACGCATTCCACTACCTCAGCAATAACAACCAGGAGAGTGAGTGGGCAAACCGTGACATGACTGTTAAAACACAGACAGAGAGACACACACACACAAACACACACAGGTACCTTTGATTCAAAAGGTTAGGCTATCTCCCATTGTGCATCTGTGTATGTGTTTGTGTGTGTGTGGTTGGACTCTCCAGAACAATCAGCTGAAATTGTATAATTATACATTTTTCCATTTGAATTAAATTGTTCTCTAGGACTCCATAATACATTTTCCATTTCAATTCTATCTCATCCTATTTGTGGCACTGATGAATGAATTACCTTTTGGTTACCTAGCAATCTACCACACAACTAGAATTGGAAAGAGCCATTAGAATTTAGCACTTCAACAGCACTGTAGCCATTGTTATTAAGGTCAATACATGTGCAATTCTGTCCCACTCCTCTTTGCAGATCTTCTCCAAGTCATTAAGGTTTCGAGGCTGACATTTGGCAACTCGAACCTTCAGCTCCCTCCACAGATTTTCTACGGGATTAAGGTCTGGAGACTGGCTAGGCCACTCCAGGACCTTAATGTGCGTCGTCTTGAGCCAATCCTTTGTTGCCTTGGCCGTGTGTTTTGGGTCATTGTCATGCTGGAATACCCATCCACGACTCATTTTCAATACCCTGGCTGAGGGAAGGAGGTTATCACCCAAGATTTGATGGTACATGACCTCGTGGATTGTCCCTTTGATGCGGTGAAGTTGTCCTGTCCCCTTAGCAGAAAACACTCCCAAAGCATAATGTTTCCACCTCCATGTTTGACGGTGGGGATGGTGTTATTGGGGTCATAGGCAGCATTCCTCCTCCTCCAAACACGGCGAGTTGAGCTGATGCCAAAGAGCTCCATTTTGGTCTCATCTGACCACAACACTTTCACCCAGTTGTCCTCTGAATCATTCAGATGTTCATTGGCAAACTTCAGACGGGCATGTATATGTGCTTTCTTGAGCAGGGGGACCTTGCGAGCGCTGCAGGATTTCAGTCCTTCACGCCGTAGTGTTACCAATTGTTTATCTTGGTGACTATGGTCCCAGCTGCCTTGAGATCATTGACAAGATCCTCTCATGTAGTTCTGGGCTGATTCCTCACCGTTCTCATGATCATTGCAACTCCTCGAGGTGAGATCTTGCATGAAGCCCCAGGCCGAGGGAGATTGACAGTTCTTTTGTGTTTCTTCCATTTGCGAATAATCGCACCAACTGTTGTCACCTTCTCACCAAGCTGCTTGGTGATGGTCTTGTAGCCCATTCCAGCCTTGTGTAGGTCTACAATCTTGTCCCTGACATCCTTGGAGAGCTCTTTGGTCTTGGCCATGGTGGAGAGTTTGGAATCTGATTGATTGATTGCTTCTGTGGACAGGTGTCTTTTAAACAGGTAACACGCTGAGATTAGGAGCACTCCCTTTAAGAATGTGCTCCTAATCTCAGCTCGTTACCTGTATAAAAGACACCTGGGAGCCAGACATTTTTCTGATTGAGAGGGGGTCAAATATTTATTTCCCTCATTAAAATGCAAATCAATTTATAACATTTTTGACATGCGTTTTTCTGGATGTTTTTGTTGTTGTTATTCTGTCTCTCACTGTTCAAATAAACCTACCATTAAAATTATAGACTGATCATTTCTTTGTCAGTGGGCAAACGTACAAAATCAGCAGGGGATCAAATACTTTTTTCCCTCACTGTTGTACATACACACTTACATTGACACACACAGACTTACATAGACAAACACAAACATAGACACACAGTGACACACAGGCGAGACACTAGCCCACGGCTAATTAGTTCTAAAGATCAGCTCTATTAATAGCGTCTCATTACTGGTCGAGGAAGGAAGACTGGCTGTGTGTGTGTGTGTGTGTGTGTGTGTTTGTGGTTTGTGTGTGTGTGTGTGTGTAAAGGTCACTCCTCTCATCTCTCAGTGAGACATAGGGTGCTCTGAGTGGCAGCAGTCATCAATATTAACCACCCCTCTACCTACCTTTCATTGACACACAGTATCTAACACTATTAATCACACACACACACACACACACACACACACACACACACACACACACACACACACACACACACACACACACACACACACACACTGGCTGCTCATGACACAATCGTCTATGTGTGTGTTTCAGTCTGGTGTTCCTAGAGTGCACTTTGGAGTGTGCTATTGCATGCAGAATATGAACATTGAGGTGTTTTCAAGTGTGTGATAACTAAGATAGCAGGTAGTCTGTGCATGAGACATTGCTCAACACCACCGCACGCACGCACGCATGTTCACGCGCACACACACACCTACCTACCTACAGTTACACACAGAGCAGAACTGCCACACTGCAATAAAAAGGTGAGACATACATCAGATGGTCTGTGCCCTGCGGTCCCAGAGAGAGAGAGATCACACTGAGCTGATATACACAGACACATCTGCATGTCATGAGAGCAGAGAGGATAAGGACATATGTTATTATTGTGCACAGGAAGGAGACAGACACACAGAGAATTATAGAAATGGAGAGTCAGAGAGAGAGAGAAAGAGAGAAACATAAAAACATATACATCATCAATTACAAATCTTAGTGTAAGCTATTAAAGACTACCAGAACCCATTAGATTCTTCAATTACATTGAATGAACTACATGATAAAATACAAGCCCTTCACCCCATAGAGATCTGTGGTGTTGATGATATCCTAAATGTCACGCTCTGACCTAGAGAGCTGTTTTTTTCTCTGTCTAGGTAGGTCAGGGTGTGATAGAGGGTGGGCATTCTATGTTTGTATTTATATGTTTTGGCCAGGTATGGTTTCCAATCGGAGGCAACTGTCTATCGTTGTCTCTGATTGGAAGCCATACTTAGGCAGCCTTTTTTCCTTTAGTTTTCGTGGGTAGTTGCTTTCTGTTTAGTTTGTAAACCTGACGGAACTGTTGGCTGTCATTTAGTTATTTTGTCTAGTGTTCGTTTCCATTAAAGTATATATCAATGAGCACTCTACACGCTGCGCCTTGGTCTCCTCTATACGACGCCTGTGACACTAAATTAAATTATAAAATATATATACCAAAATTCCAATTGGCTATACATAAACTCTTTAACATCATCCTTAGCTCTGGCATCTTCCAAAATATTTGGAACCAATGACTGATCACCCCAATCCACAAAAGTGGATACAAATTTGACCCCAATAAATACTGTGGGATACGCGTCAACAGCAACCTTGGGAAAATCCTCTGCATTATCATTAACAGCAGACTCATACATTTCCATGTACACAAACAACATGCTTGTGGTTAAAATTGGCAAAAAACACACCCTGTCTCACCCCATGGCCACAGGGCCACAGGGCCGTGGGGTGAGACAGGGTTGCAGCTTAAGCCCCACCCTCTTCAACAAATTGTCGAGGGCACTAGAACTGTCTGCAGCACTGTTCTAGTACCTCACCCTACTAGAATCTGAAGTCAAATGTCTACTGTTTGCTGATGATCTGGTGCTTCTGTCACCAACCAAGGAGGGCCTACAGCAGCACCTAGATCTTATTCACAGATTCTGTCAGATCTGGGCCCTAACAGTAAATCTCAGTAAGACAAAAATAATGGTGTTCTACAAAAGATCCAGTTGTCAGGACCACAAATACTGTAATGAACACGATGGGAGACAGAGAGTTGGTTTCAAGCGCAGGGAGCAGCAGGTGTTTATTGTAAAGGACCACAGGAGGAGGCAGGTAGCTGGGTCCAGGGGCAGGCAGAAGGTCATACACAGGGGGTCCAAAAAGGCAACAGTACAGGCAGGGAAAAGGCTAGTAACGTAGTCTGGGAGATCAGGCAATAGGTAGATAACAGGAAATCTGATAGGCTAAAGTACAGGCAGGGAATAGGCAAAAGGTGTTGTTAGTGAGGCAGGCCAAAACTATCATACACAGGAGGATTACATTATGGGAAAACCAGAGCGCCGAATAGGAGTGTGTCACAAAACAAACAATACCTCACAATAATGGGGTGCAAAGAAATGAACTAAATAGTGTGTGATAATGACATACAGGTGTGTGAACAGGTGATCAGAATTCAGGTGATTGGGATCTGGAGAGTGAGCTGCGTTCAGGGGATGTAGGTGTTTGAGAGTGTGAGCTGGAAGCAGATGTTACAAATACAAATTCCATCTAGACACCATTGCCCTAGAGCACACAAAAAACGATACGTACCTTGGCCTAAACATCAGCGCAAACAGGTAACTTCCACAAAGCTGTGAACAAGCTGAGATACAAGGCAAGAAGGGCCTTCTATGCCATCAAAAGGAACATACAATTCGACATACCAATTAGGATCTGGCTAAAAATACTTGAATCAGTTATAGAACCCATTGCACTTTATGGTTGTGAGGTTTGGGGTCCGCTCACCAACCAAGAATTCACAAAATGGGAAAAACATCAAATAGAGACTGCATGCAGAATTCTACAAAAATGTCCTCTGTGTGCAATGTAAAACACCAAATAATGCAAGCAGAGCAGAATTAGGCCGATACACGCAAATTATAAAAATAGTTAAAATCTACAACCACCTAAAAGGAAGCGAAACCGAAACCTTCCATAACAAAGCCATCACCTACAGAGAGATGAACCTGGAGAAGAGTCCCCTAAGCAAGCTGGTCCTGGGGCTCTGTTCACAAACACAAACAGACCCCACTGAGCCCCAGGACAGAAACACAATTAGACCCAACCAAATCATGAGAAAACAAAAAGATAATTACTTGACACATTGGAAGGAATTAACAAAAAAACTGAGCGAACTGGAATGATATTTGGCCCTAAGAGTACACAGTGGCAGAATACCTGACCACTGTGACTGACCCAAAATTAAGGAAACTTCGACTATGTACAGACTATTGAGAAAGGCCACTGTAGGCAGACCTGACTCTCAAGAGAATACAGGCTATGTGCACACTGCCCACAAAATTATGTGGAAACTAAGCTGCACTTCCTAACCTCCTGCCCAATGTATGACCATATTAGAGACACATATTTCCCTCAGATCACACAAATCCCCAAATAATTATTATTTTGGAACTTTTATGAGTATAATGTTTACCGTACATTTTTATTGTATATTTCACTTTTGTGTATTATCTACTTCACTTGCTTTGGCTATGTTAACACGTTTCCATGCCAATAAAGCCCTTAAACTGAATTGAAATTTAATTGAAATTGAATTGAGTGAGAGATATATAGAGAGAGGGGAGAGGAGATGAAGAAACCTAAATACAGCGATTGTGCAGCACTTCAAGGTAAGCGCAGGAATGACAGGAAGGTTTGAAGGCTTTCAATGAATAAGCAACTGTTTTTAGTCACAACGGTAAAACAGAGCGAGTCAAATGTCTCTCCTTCTTTCATGTTGTTGTATTTGAACGACAGAGCAATAAAAGAACAAAAAAACAAACACAAAATGAGACTGAGAATTTCTGTTTACAGCATAGCTATCGCTCTCAGGCAATACAGAACACAGAACAGAAGGAACTGACACACACGCACATACACACACAAACGCACGCACGCACGCACACACACGCACGCGCACACATACACACACACACACGCACGCACATACACACACACACACACGCACGCACACACACACTCTTACCAAACCAAATGCAGAATAATAAAGAGGTAACAAGCATAGTTAGGGAGTCTGTGTGTCATATCAGTGCTCTCCTATCTGGGGATAGTTGACTGTCAGGAGGTCAGGGCAGGGACACAAACAAGACTGGGTCTCTATCCTCTCATCTTTTTCTATCCTCTCCATTTCTCCCTGTCATCCTCTCCCTTTCTATTGGCGCTGTAATGAAAAGATTGAATGAGAGAAACACAGAAAGGAGCAGTTGAGTTCAGTGAAGGGCTATATATGTCAGTTGGAATCAGGCAGTGTGGTGGTGGTCTCCCTCTGTCATATTCTGTTTTTTATAAGTGGATGTTTGTGAGAGTATGAGTAATCTGCCAAATGTGTGTAAGTGTGTGTTTGCCAAAACATAAAACTGGAAGAACATGACAGAGGGTTTTTGGGAGATGTAGTACAGGGTGTCAGGGAACCGTACGTGTATTTGTGTGTGTGTTTGTGTGTGTATTTGTGTGTGTGTGTGTGTGTGTGTGTGTGTGTGTGTGTGTGTGTGTGTGTGTGTGTGTGTGTGTGTGTGTGTGTGTGTGTGTGTGTGTGTGTGTGTGTGTGTGTGTGTGTGTGTGTGTGTGTGTGTGAAATAGGAGCTACATAGAAGCAGTAACCACTCCCTCTCTACTGATGCCTCCTAGACCCTCTCGAACTCCAACACATCATCATCCATTAGACTCCCAGACTAGTGTGTTTTGGCCTCCATTAACTCCAGTCTACATCAGACTAGTGTGTGTTTTGGCCTCCAATAACCCCAGTCTACATCAGACTAGTGTGTTTTGGCCTCCATTAACCCCAGTCTACATCAGACTAGTGTGTTTTGACCTCCAATAACCCCAGTCTACATCAGACTAGTGTGTTTTGGCCTCCATTAACCCCAGTCTACATCAGACTAGTGTGTTTTGGCCTCCATTAACCCCAGTCTACATCAGACTAGTGTGTTTTGGCCTCCATTAACCCCAGTCTACATCAGACTAGTGTGTTTTGGCCTCCATTAACCCCGGTCTACATCAGACTAGTGTGTTTTGGCCTCCATTAACCCCAGTCTACATCAGACTAGTGTGTTTTGGCCTCCATTAACCCCAGTCTACATCAGACTAGTGTGTTTTGGCCTCCATTAACCCCAGTCTACATCAGACTAGTGTGTTTTGGCCTCCATTAACCCCAGTCTACATCAGACTAGTGTGTTTTGGCCTCCATTAACCCCAGTCTACATCAGACTAGTGTGTTTTGGCCTCCATTAACCCCAGTCTACATCAGACTAGTGTGTTTTGGCCTCCATTAACCCCAGTCTACATCAGACTAGTGTGTTTTGGCCTCCATTAACCCCAGTCTACATCAGACTAGTGTGTGTTTTGGCCTCCAATAACCCCAGTCTACATCAGACTAGTGTGTGTTTTGACCTCCAATAACCCCAGTCTACATCAGTCTAGTGTGTGTTTTGACCTCCAATAACCCCAGTCTACATCAGACTAGTGTGTGTTTTGACCTCCAATAACCCCAGTCTACATCAGACTAGTGTGTTTTGGCCTCCATTAACCCCAGTCTACATCAGACTAGTGTGTTTTGGCCTCCATTAACCCCAGTCTACATCAGACTAGTGTGTTTTGGCCTCCATTAACCCCAGTCTACATCAGACTAGTGTGTTTTGGCCTCCATTAACCCCAGTCTACATCAGACTAGTGTGTTTTGGCCTCCATTAACCCCAGTCTACATCAGACTAGTGTGTTTTGGCCTCCATTAACCCCAGTCTACATCAGACTAGTGTGTTTTGGCCTCCATTAACCCCAGTCTACATCAGACTAGTGTGTTTTGGCCTCCATTAACCCCAGTCTACATCAGACTAGTGTGTTTTGGCCTCCATTAACCCCAGTCTACATCAGACTAGTGTGTTTTGGCCTCCATTAACCCCAGTCTACATCAGACTAGTGTCACAACTTCCGCCGAAGTTGGTTCCTCTCCTTGTTCGGCGGTCGACGTCACCGGTCTTCTAGCCATCGCCGATCCACCTTTCATTTTCCATGTGTTTTGTCTTGTTTTCCCACACACCTGGTTTACATTTCCCTCATTACTTGTCGTGTATTTAACCCTCTGCTCCCCCCATGTCTGTGTGTGAAATTGTTTGTTGTCGAGGTTGGCACGCTTCCGGCTGGTTTACGCCGGGTTTTGTTTTATTACCCGTGCTTTGTGGCAGCCTTACTTGTTCTTTGGGCATTTGTTTTGTGACGCAGTTGCGTTCTGTTATCATGATTGCCTAGTAAAGTGCTTTGTCCAGTCATTTCTGCTTTCCTGTGCCTGACTTCCATGCACCAGCTACACTCACCCCTTGACAACTAGTGTGTTTTGACCTCCAATAACCCGTCTACATCAGACTAGTGTGTGTTTTGACCTCCAATAACCGCAGTCTACATCAGACTAGTGTCATGTCTCTGACTGATTAAGTTACATGACATGCTATTTTATCAAACGATTACCTACCATTTGAATGATTACGTGATTGAATTAAACCATACAACAATTAAACCATTAATAACCTGGGGCATCACGGAAGCAATAATTTATAGAGAGCAGTTATCTCCTGAATCCACTCTTAATGATCTGAAGATCTTTTATATCAATAGCGGTCAATTATTAATCATCACCTTGATCAGTCTCATTCTGATTGTCGTAAGTACTTGGTTATCTGCACGAACCCAAGCTAATAAGTTGAATCAGCAATACACAAATTGGCTTAATTATTTATTTACTAAATACCTAAATAATTACATATATATACACAAGATAGATCACACATCGATTACTAATCATGTCATGAAAAGCCCCAGTGGGCTAACCCGATATGACGGCTGGTTACACAAAGGAAGGGGGTTTGTGTCATAGGCGTCGAAAGGGACAGACCAAGGCGCAGCGGGTATAGTGCTCATCTTCTTTCTTTATTTTGATAAAGTGAACACCTAAACAAAAATACTAACAAACGTCAAAACGACAGTTCTGTAAGGTACAAGACTATAACGGAAAACAACCACCCACAAAAACACAGGAAAACAGGCTGCCTAAGTATGGCTTCCAATCAGAGGCAACGAAAGACACCTGCCTCTGATTGGAAGCCATAGCTGGCCACACAATGAAAAAGAAACATAGAAATAGAAAACTAGAACCAAAATCCCCTAGAACCAAAAACCAAACACCCCCTGCCCCGCCCTGACCAAACTACAATGACAAATAACCCCTGTACTGGTCAGGACATGACAGTTTGAATGAAAGAGCGGGAAGACTGAGGGACTAAAGGATTGGGTCTATCGGACCTTGAGAAGCTATGCTACCGTAAATACAGAATCTTATGCATTCTAATAACTGCCCATTCGGAAAAGGAAAATGCAAGATATATATATTTACTCTGAGCTGCGCTTCGATAGATGGGTCGAAGATGGACCCAGCAGAGATTGCCGTTGTCCTTTGAAGAATCTTTCTGGTTGTTGTGTTGTAGAGCGGATACGTTAAAGTACCCTGTTGTTCTTTGGAGATTGTCTGTCCTTTCCTAGGCCAAGTACATTTACAGCTGCAGCTGATAACTCAACGTCTAGGATGTATCACTTCTTTAGTGAATAATCGTTCAAAGTTCATACCAAGTTGCCATAATCAGCTTGCGCTGTATTCTGGCTGGTCTAGTCAAAATTCACCATTCCAGCATGCTGATCGTCACCTCCACGTTGAAATTCACCCTTTTAAATGTTAGGACAGCAGTCCTAACATTTCTGGAACTAAATGTTAATTTTGTTAGGTTGTAAATTAAATTAGCCCTTTTAAACGTATGGACACCAGTCCTCACATCATCGGGAACTAAGTTTGACTTCCGTTAACGAGCTTTTGTACTGGACGAGAGAAGGGTGTGTTTCATAGTTCTCAACCAATATCTGTTCACTTGGGCGTGGCCACTGAGTGGGTCTACGTTTTACTATGAAACAATTATCTTATTAAGGAGGCTAAAATTACATTTCATCTTTTCACAAATAGTTTCATATTTAAACATTTAATTGCATAACAATTCCATGTGAATCTGAATACTAGAATATGTAGACTTTCCAAGATAAGATTTCTGTCGTCCTATCATCAGATATAATGTCCCAGACACCAACTGATCTGACATCATATTCTTTAAGTACCAATGGACACTTTCAACTGGTTGAGAAAGGGAAATATTGTTCCATTCCCCAACCTTTTGATGTTTCCATACCCTCTCTATGTTAACAAAGGCCTTTCCAAGAGTCCACTCTGTAGAGTGGAGAGAAAAGGGAGAAAGGTCAACTTCATGACACCAGTGTGTGGTATTGATCTCTTATAACCCCAGTCTACATCAGATTAGTGTGTGGTATTGACCTCTAATAACCCCAGTCTACATCAGACTAGTGTGTGGTATTGACCTCTAATAACCGGACTACACAGTGGCGTACCGCAGACTGAGCAAATTTTAAAGCTATTTTCATGCTATTCTACACATTTTTGCAATGAGGCTTAGAGAATTTAAGATTTTTTATTAATCCTTAAGAGTCTATTGACGCACCTGGGCGTAAGTCTAAGTAACATAATTATAAAATCCCAATCAAAGTCTGTCAATTTAAACTTCAGATATGCATGGCCTGCGTCTCAATCCCCTGCATCCTCCAGTAAGCCATCCGCCTATGTCAGCCATCCGCCTATGTCAGCCATCCGCCTATGTCAGCCATCCGCGTCTGCGGTGGAAGGTGGCCGAGCTACAGCGGTGGTTGTCATGAGACACCCTGAAAATCGGTCTTCTCACAAAAACGTTGGTAGCGTCGGAACGGTTTGGAAAGGGCAGACTCACGAACATGTTTTTTTTTCGTTTTGCTCTACAAACCCCACGAGTGTCACGGGACTCGTCTGAAGGTAACCCATACAAACGAATGAAAGTATGAATAAAGTTTTGTGTCTCACTTCAAAACCTTATTGCTTGCGATCCATTTTTTGGCTGTCTTTTTAGCCATTTATAAACCTGTTATTCAATGTGTTTGTATGGGCTGTAGTAGTATTATTTTAGACCTAAAGGGGTCCTAAATTTAAAATCACATAGCTAAATGTTATGACCATCTTAAAACAGTTCCATATGTTAGCTTAGTACCCCATTTTATAACTAATCTCATGCTATTCTGCACATCTTGCAATGAAGATGAGAGAATTTAGCATTTTGAAAGCTAATTTCCTGCCATTCTACACATTTCGCCATGAGGCTGAGAGTACATTTTGCAGTTTTACAGCTAATTTCTTGTAATTCTAAAAGTTTTTAGCCATGGCTTGTGACCTGTTCATATGCTATCTGGGGAGGGGGGGGGGACCTTCAAGGTTGACAATGTAAGATACGGTCTAACACACATAGATATAGACACACACACAGACACACTATTTCAAACTCTTCACATATGCTGCTGCTACTCTGTTTAGTATCTATCCTGATTGCCTAGTCACATGTACATATTACCTCAATAACCTCCACTACTGTACCTTGTATCCTTGCACATTGACTCGGTACCGGTTCTCCTTGTATATAGTCTCAGTACTACCTCGTACCACTGCACATTGACTCGGTACCGGTTCTCCTTGTATATAGTCTCAGTACTACCTCGTACCACTGCACATTGACTCGGTACCGGTTCTCCTTGTATATAGTCTCAGTACTACCTCGTACCACTGCACATTGACTCGGTACCGGTTCTCCTTGTATATAGTCTCAGTACTACCTCGTACCACTGCACATTGACTCGGTACCGGTTCTCCTTGTAAATCGTCTCATTAAAATTTGATTTGGTTTCCCTGTATGGATGGGGCAAGACAGAGATATATTCTCCATGATTACATAATCAAAACAATCCTTCCATCCATGCCTTCCCGAAAGGTCTACTGTATGTGAGTGAAATGTAACATCTGTTAGTTAATAAAAAGCATAAACAGCAAGTATAAACAAACTGTCTCCAGACCTATGAGCCACCATCATCATCATCTTCATCACTGTCAATATATCCTTGTCATTGTTGTCGCCATCATTTGTATTTAACTGTATTTAACCTTTATTTAACTAGGCAAGTCAGTTAAGAACAAATTCTTATTTACAATGACGGCCTACTCTAACCCGTATGACGCTGGGCCAATTGTGCGCCGGCCTATGGGAGCTCATAATCATGACGTCATCACACACAGACACTCAGACACTCAGACACTCAGACACTCAGACACTCAGACACTCAGACACTCAGACACTCAGACACTCAGACACTCTGAATAAGGAGTGAATATGAAAAAATGTGACCCTGAGATCTGTTGTTCCTGTATGAAAGAGTGATAGAGTTAATGGTCTTTTCAGGTCTGAGTGATGTAGTTAATGGTCTTTTCAGGTCTCTGAGTGATGTAGTTAATGGTCTTTTCAGGTCTCTGAGTGATGTAGTTAATGGTCTTTATATGTCTCTGAATTATGTAGTTAATGGTCTTTATAGGTCTCTGAGTGATGTAGTTAATGGTCTTTTCAGGTCTCTGAGTGATGTAGTTAATGGTCTTTATAGGTCTCTGAATGATGTAGTTAATGGTCTTTATAGGTCTCTGAGTGATCTAGTTAATGGTCTTTATTGGTCTCTGAGTGATGTAGTGGTGTAGTGGTCTTTTCAGGTCTGAGTGATGTAGTTAATGGTCTTTTCAGGTCTCTGAGTGATGTAGTTAATGGTCTTTTCAGGTCTCTGAGAGATCTAGTTAATGGTCTTT